>NC_091800.1:38419848-38722878 GCF_041296235.1 Equus asinus | reverse complement strand
AGATCAATTTTCTCTATCAAAATTTAATTTTTTAATTCATCAGAAATGAATTATGTTGAATGGTATGAACTGAAGATATACATGGATCCCCTCCTCCCAGGGCCGTTTATTGGATGATCTTTTCATCATTCCTTGATTTGTGATGCCTCTTTTATCATATATGTAATAGAACTTCTTTTTGGTCAATTTCTCTATTGCAATACCCTGTATGCTTATCTGTAGATAAGTAGACCAGTGTTTTAATTACTGTAACTGTACACCTTGTTTTAAATATGTGGTTTTCTGTTTTTCTTTTGAAAAATTTCAAAGATATTCTCATGTGGTATTCTAACAGATGGAGTTTAAACTATTTCCTTAATATTCAAAACGGAGCCCATTACAATTTCATTCTAATCACATTAAACCTTTGCATTAATCTGGGAAGATTTAAAATCTTGACACTATTGAGAAAGATAAAGGAATACTGGATATGCTTTTTTTCTTAGATATAATTATAAAATAGTTTTTTACAGTTTCACCTCTATGCATCACTCACTTTTCTCATTGGGATAATTCCTACTTAGTTTTTTCTTGCTATTTCTAATGAGAATTCTTGAATTTGGTGTATAGAACTGGAACTGATGTTTTTCATAGCTATCTTTTACTATTCCTCTGCTGAATTTCTCTATGAATTCTATTTTTCAATTGACTACTTTTCTAGGGCTTCGTGTCATATCTTCTGCAACTAACAAAAATATTTTCTACTTCTTTCTATTATGGTTTCACTTATTTTTGGTTCCTAAATTATGAAATTGATAAGAATTTCTTGAATATTGTTAATTTTGAATTAGATAGAAATCTTATTTCTTTTACTACTGATTTGAAAGGAAAAGACTTCAGCACTTTCTCTACTGAGTATGAAACTAGACATTATTTTGAAATAAACACTCTGAACCCATCCTTCTTGTCCTTTTCAAAGGGTTTTAAAATATAAATGGGCATAACATTTTATCAAATGCCTTTTTGCCACTCCATTAAAGGGATAAAACAAATTTTTCTTATTTATCTTTTTTATGTGGCGTATGATGTTAATCAATTTTATAAACTTAATTCACTTATCATTCCTCAGATGAATATCTTTTGGCATAATAAATTGTTGGCTTCTTGTTGTGCAAAGCAATCATGGACGGCCTCACTAGCGAAGTAGAATAGATTTAATACGGGATTTATGGGAGGAAATTTATAGCAGAGAAGAGTACAGCACAGGCAGATCAGCCAAAATCTCACTGTTCTACAATTTAGAGGAGCGTAGAGAACTCGTGGTCCACTGCAGCTCATGTGCCAGTAGAGGGAAGCCCCGCCCTGGTCTGGCCCTGTGCATTCGCGTGAGGGCCAGGCAACATTTGTGTTCGCATAAGAATGGAAGCTCCCTGGTCTGGAAGGGGCCTTTTTAGAAAAGGGGACTCTTGGAATGTAGTGGCTGACCTCTGCCTGTTCTTCTCATGAGGCGATTCAGGTCTTCTGACTGAATTAGCAAAAGGGAGAGAAAATAAACTAGGGTTATGTAGATTTGGCTCTCCTCTGTTCTCTATCGCTTCATTTACAAGTTAACAACCACGTTCATCAAGATACAGTTTTTTGTTTCTTTAATTTTCTATATAGTCCTGTATTTTGTACTGTATATCCTCTAAAATAACAGTCATTTAGGACTATTCCAAGGCTTCAGGGTATTTTTGTTTCAACCATGTGATTAATTTTGAACTTAACTTTATTGTAATTGATTCTAATTGCTTTGCTGGGTCTGACTTGTGTTAATTTTATGCCTCTTTTAGCCATGGTTTCTCTTTCTTTTTTGCGTTCTATTGAATAGAAAATGTTCATATGTTCTCATCTTTTACAATAATTTGGAAAATGGAGAATTTGGTTTTAACTTTATTAGTGGCAAATTTACCAATTTTTGTAGATTTCTTAAAGTTGTATTTGTGATGCTTTTATGAGAACAAAAAATTACAACTTAACTCTGTTTTGTGGAAAAGCAAGCAATATGGTACTTTTGCTCCTTTTCCTTTCTATCTTATGTACTTTCCATTAATCTAATCTGAGGTTGAAAGCCTTGTTATTTACAAGTACTCTTTTATTAAAGCATATTTTGTCATTTGTCTCCTATGTTAGTTTCCATAGTTACATCAATTATTTACTTATCACATCAACCTTTCTCCTAGTAACATTTAGTGATTTCTGAAGTTATTTCTCTTATAAGTTTCAGTGTTTACCGCTAGTTCTTTCCTATTCTACCATGACTTCCCAATGATAGAGTATTAAATTCGATTTGTTTTCATTTTCCAGTAGACTAATTAACATCTTTAATCTCTTTCATAGTAGTATTTGAGTATATTTTCTGAAGCAATGAAGGTCTGCGATTGCCATTCTGCTCTCAGTCACGAATGCCAGCTTGGCTGGTTACCATGCTTTTTGGTGTCATCACCTCCCTCTGTCGCCACTGCCAAAAACTCAAAGATATTTCTCTATTGTTTTCTGCAGAGAAAAGAACAAAAAAATGGAACTTTCTCTATTGTACATTAATTCTTGGGAGATTGTTTTTTTTTCAGTTTAGAAGTTTCAAGATAACTTTTATTTTCTTGGGGTTCACACAATAAAGTTAACAGGAAACACACTGCTTGTTAAATTTGCCATGAACACAGTGATCCTTCTTAGTTTCTTTGGTGTCAGGACCTTTCAACTCTGGAAAGATATATTTTTATTATAATTTACTTTGATCCTTTTTTTCCCTCTTTTTTTGATGACCATTATTTGTAATTTAACCTGAGTTTCTATTATCTTCTCTCACATTCATATGTCTTCATTCTAAATTGTAGGATTACATCTTAAGCTTATCCTTTTCTTCTTAAAAATTTATTTTTCTGCTGTGTCACGTCTGCTATTTGGTGTTTCCAAGAGAGGTTCTTTTTTTTTTTTAGAAAGATTAGCCCTGAGCTAACATCTGCTGCCAATCCTCCTCTTTTTGCTGAGGAAGACTGGCCCTGAGCTAACATCCATGGCCATCTTCCTCTACTTTATACGTGGGATGCCTACCACAGCATGGCTTTTGCCCAGCAGTGCCACACTGGGGATCTGAACCGGTGAACCCCGGGCCGCCAAGAAGCAGAACTTGCACACTTAACCGCTGTGCCACCAGGCCAGCCCCATTATTTCAATTCTTAAATTTAAAAAATTTAAGTTTACTCTCTTCTTATTTTTGTTTATTTGACAGAAACATGACTTTAAGTCTCACTGAGAACATAAGTCAGAAATTAAAAATTCTTTTTGCATTTTCTGGAGTAAAACTGTTTCTGGGGAAGGATTTATTTTTAACATTTAAAATTGTTTAATACAAAAATACATGCCAAAAATTGCATAAACATATGTACAGTATAACAAATTGTTAAAAGTTGACACCATATAATTCCAATCCAGGTCAAGAAGTTGAACATGGCAAGTGTCCCCAAATCTTTTTTGTAGGACCAACTACGTAATTTATAGGGTACAGTGCAAAATGAAAATGTGGTGCTCCTTTTCCCAAAATTATTGAGGATTTCAAGAGAGCAAGAACAGAGCATTACACCAAGCGCAAGGGGGCCGGCCTGGTAGTTCAGCGGTTAAGTTCGCACGTTCCGCTTCTCGGTGGCCCTGGGGTTCGCCAGTTTGGATCCCGGGTGCGTACATGGCCCCACTCATCAAGCCATGCTGTGGCAGACATCCCACGTACAAAGTAGAGGAAGATGGGCACGATGTTAGCTCAGGGACAGGCTTCCTCAGCAAAAAGAGGAGGACTGGCAGTAGTTAGCTCAGGGCTAATCTTCCTCAAAAAAAAAAAAAAAAAAAAAACAAGCACAAGGCCTTTTTGAGCATGTGGCCCTTCACAACAGCACAAGTTGCATGCCTAGCTCTCAAAGATGCTGTGAGGTGTAAATAGCATCATGTATGTGTGGCCAGCATATTGAATAGGCATGATACATGGATTTTAATCAGAATGAAATTTTCTTTTCTTTTCTTGCACATTCAGTTGGGGTAATTTTCTCCTGCCCCTGGAAGAAAACTCCATTTGGCCCAAGATAAGAAGTCAGATTTTTAGATAAGACATGGTTCTAAAGAAACTTTAAGTCACAAATATTGTCTCAATTAACTAATTGAAGTGTCTAATACTGTATAATAATTGGAACTCCTAACTTTTATAGCATAATCTTCCTTCTCTTAATTTGGACCTGCTTCAGACTGGAGACTTATAACGGAGAAGGTGGGGTCCTCTACCCATACTCACTTGCTGCTCTTCCACTCTGCCTGGGGTCAAGTTGGGGAAGAGATTAAGAGGATAGGACAACCATTGCTTGGTATTGTGACAGACTGTTGGCCTTGGCAGATTGTCCGAGTTGCCTTTCTTTCCTCGTGATGTGTTTAATGCGTGCTTCAGTTCAGAGGGGGTCTCCTAGCTCCTCTCCTGCAGTTTCCCAGAGGATGCAGCTCAGTCCTATGGTGGTTTGGGATTCCTTTCTAAGCCACCTGATATCCACCTACTGCTATTGCTGCATCTTTCTGCTGTAGTCTGTGTAGACCTTAGGCCACACTATTGGACAGGACCCAGGATATTGGACAGCACTCATGACAGTGTTTTCTCCCACATGTCCTACATCCTGTTCTGGGGGAAGACTCAGTTTCTTCTGCTCTGTTGAACTCAGGGGGACAGGCCAGACCCAACGCTCTGCCACCAAGTGAGTTAAGCCAGCCCTCCTCTGCCCAAGCAAGGGTCAGACATCAGCTCACAGGCTACTGTGTGCATGGGTCAGGTCCTGGTCCTCTAGAGTGCCCAACTGTTAGCATACACTCCCACACACTTTGATTAGTCCTATTGAAGGCTGGGCTGTCTTCCTCACACCATCCCTCTCTTCCAGCTAGGCTTGGGGTTAGAAAGGCCTCCTAGGAGGACAAGAGCTTCTGCCAAAGATACATAGTAAAATTCCCACAAGGACACAAATTTGGGTTCCAGAATTCAAATCTATAAACTGTAAGTGTGTACTGTTTTGAGTTTAATGAAAAACAATACTTTTTCATTAGGATATAAAGACAGTGAAACTTACACCAAATAAAACTGACCCTACATTGTCACAAATGATCAATATCCTACCCAACCTTACATCGTGTGCTGGGCATTTTGAGAATGGAAAGCTAGGTAGAGGATGGGAGCCAGCTACCAGTAGTATTGAATTTACATTATCTTGGAGTGCCTTATATTTTACAGTATTCCTCATCAATCTCCTCTCTGACTGCTTTTTCAAAGCTTACGGTCTCCAGGAATCATGAAATAGGTTTTCCAGCATCCTTGTGTAAATCCCGCATCATTTGGAGTGGGAGCGGTTTTACTTTCACTTTGCTGTCTGGTAACTATCTGTTGGGGCCTCAGCCCTTCTAATATCCTGAAGCATATACAACATTTTTAGAATACTCAAAAACTAGTAGGAATCTGTAATCTTCCATAGATCCTATGCAAGTTTCTTTTTCCTATTTATTGGGAAAGTTGCTGGAACCCATTTCATGGTGGACTTTGGTGGAAAAGATGTTCCTTTAAGAACTGAAGCAGAAGGAAAGTTAGTGTGTATCACCTCTAAAACAGTTGTGGTGCACAGTAGATATTTTTAAAATGCCATTTCCTCTCTCTAGGGAACATAAAGTGACTTGTAGCTATCCTGGGAGGAAAAGATGGGGAGGCTTCTACTTAGGCAGCTAGATGAATTCCAAAGTTCTTGCATGAAGAAGCAGAAAGAAACTTCAAGGAAGAGACTTTATATGGAACCCGAAGGCAAAATGCAAATTTGGTCTGAGGCAACTGAGCTTCCACCTTACGAGGTGGAACTCCAAGAACCATTTAACTGGAACAGCTAGTGGAAGCAGAGAAGTGAAATTAAGAGAGCAGATTCCAAAAGGGACCCTAACTCATGAATAAGGCATAAGGAGAATTGTGTCAAACCCTAGAAGAACGCAACATTTCATTGATCTTTTTTTTTTGATGTTGAAGTGCATAGAAGAGTCTTTCAAAAATAGTTTTATGAGTATTTTAATAAAAAATTTGAAAAGAGATTTCTAAGACATCTAGCATTCTTCTCACATATCAGAAGCTGTTACTTAAAAATGGAGAAAAATTAGTTTTTGCATTTTAATATTTAATATCAACATTCATCAGTTCATTGCAATGTTTACTTACTTAATAAATCCTGAGGCTTTATCATGCCAGGCACTTTGTGAGAACTGAGGATGCAACAGGGAAGAAAACCAGATGAAGCCCTGTGCTCACAGAGCTTGCCTTCTACGGCGGGGAATAGAGAATAAACAAGTTAACACAGAAAAATGCAATATTTCATTTGGTCACAAGTGCTAAGAAGAAAAATAAATAGAGGAAAGGATGGAGGGGAGAAATTAAAGGTGGAAAGATCAGGCAGGGTTATTTGAGACAGATTGGTCAAAGAAGTGGTGGTTTCTGTGGTAAAATTCTCATACCTAAAAACAGTGAGGAAGTTAGGCAAGAAGATGTTTGAAGGAAGAGTATCAGGCATAAGAGCAAATACCAGTTCCAAACGTTAAATTAATGATAACCTTTATAGACGTAGTAATAATAGAGACAACAGTGACAGAAGGTACAGTCTGTGAAATGCATACTATATTTTCATCCATTGTTCTAAACAATTTCTGTATATCTTTATGTTAGTGTAGGCATGTTTTGATGCTTTAAGGGATTGTGATTAAGTGTGTGTGTGTGTGTGTATGTGTCTACACGGAAGGGACTATTTGTAGATTTACTATTCTTTTAAATATTATGTTTAAAAAATTTAATTGTAGATTTGTGTGCCACTGTAAGGAATAATATAGAGGGATTCCGTATGTATTTCACCTGGTTTCTCTCAATGGCAATATCTTGCAAATCTAGAGTACAGTAAAACAACCAGGATATTGACATTGATACTCAGATTTCACCAGCTTTACATGCACTCATTTGCATGTGTGCTATGTAATATGTGCAGATTTGTGTGACTGCCACCACTTCAAGATACACACAGTTCCATCACTATAAGGATTCTTCATGCTGCCTTCTGTAGACACACCACCTCCCTTTCCGCTCTTGCTGCCAGTCCCTCACTCCTGCTCACCACTAATCTGTTCTCCATCTCCATAATTTTGTCCAATAATGTTATATGAATGAAACCTTACTATAGGTAATCTTTGAAGATTAGATTTTTTTGCTTAGCATAATTGCCTTCAAGCTGTTGCATCTCTCAATAGTTCATTCTTTTTTTTACTCTTGAGCAGTATTCCATGGTATGATTATATCACAACTTGTTTAACCATTCACCTGTTGTAGGATATTTGGATTGTTTCCAGTTTTTGGTTATTACAAATAAAGCTGCTATAAGCATTTGTGTACAAGTTTATATATGAACAAAATTTTCACTTCTCTTGGATAAATGCCCAAGAGTGGAATTGCTGGGTCATATGGTAAGTACATATTTACTTTTGTAAGAAACTGCCAAACTGTTCTCCAGAGTAGTTGCACCATTTTACATTCCTGATAGCAATGTATGAAGAATTCAGCTTCTCTGCATCCTCTCCAGCATTTGATATTACAGTTATTTTAAAGTTCAGCTATTTTAATAGGTGTTATTTTACTTTTTAAAATTAGTGTTCAATTTATCAAACTTATAAATTCAAAATACACGCTTTCAGTATGTAAGTGCAGCTTGTGTGACTTAGTCTATTGATGGGTCTAGAAAATTTTAGCAATTATTTTTGAGGGGCTTTTTAATAATATTTGGTATCATTTACATATTTAGTTAATCACTTTTCACTCATTTTAAGCTACATTTCTACACTTAATATGATTGATTTCCTTTTAAGATATTTCAATTGTCTGACTAACAAATAAACCCTTTGGAGTACTTAAAAATCAAAACATTGATTTGTACACCTTAAATATATACAATTCTTATTTGTCAATAGGACATGTGATGTCTCAATAAAGTTGAAAAAAGAAAAATAAAATAATTCTCCATCCTCCAAAAAAATTTTTTATAAATCTAACAAATTAAACTTTTCAATGAGGTGAAGCTAGAGTTCTTCTAAATGTCTCAGTGTGCCACATGATGGCTTTGGACTTGTGATTTTTAAATTGACAGCTCAGTAAGTTTATGCATGCTAAATTCAAGTTACAGTTTTTTGACAAAAGTGCAAAAGTAATTCAATGGAGGAAGGATAATCTTCTCACAAAATGTGCCGGAACAATTGGACATCAATAGTCAACCAAAATCAACCTCGATCTAAACCTCACAAATATAAAACTGAGTTCAAAATTGATTGTTTCGACCTAAATGTAAAAGATAAAACTACAAAACTTTCAGAAGAGAATAAAGTAGAAAATCTGCATGACTTCGTGTTAGGTGACAAGTTCTTAGACATGGCATCAAAGCTACAATCCATAAAAAAAAATTGATAAATTGGACTTCATCAAAATTAAAAACTTTTGCTCTGTGAAAGACCCTGTTAAGACAAAGAAAAGACAAGCCACCAACTGGGAGAAAATATTTTCAAATCTTATATTTGGCAAGGAACTCAGATTCAGAATATATGAAAAACTCTCTAAATTCAAAAGTAAAAAAACCAAACAGTTCAATTAGAAAGTGCACAAAAGAACAGAACACTTCACTGAAGAAGACATATTAAATGGAAAATAAACACAAGAAAATATGGTTAGTATTACTAACCATTAGAGAAATGCAAATTAAAACTATTATGAGATACAATAAAAATGAGAGAGGACATTCTTGCCTTGTTCCCAATCTTAAAAGTCTCCAGTTTCTTACCATTATGTATTACTTTAGCTATAGGATTTTGGTAGATGGTCTTTATCAGGTTGAGGATGCTTCCCTCTTCTTTTAGTTTGCTGAGTATTTTTATCATGAATGGGTGTTGGGTTTCGTGAAGTGCTTTCTCCTGCATTAATTGATGTGCATATGATTTCTCTTCTTTATGTCATTGATATGGCAGATTACACTGATTTTCAAATGCTGAACTAGCCTTGCATACTGGGACTGAATCCCACTTGACCATGGTATATAATTCTTGTTATACATTGTTGGATTTGATTTGCTAATATTTACTTGCGGATTTTTTTTTCTATGCTCATGAGAAATACTGGTCTGTAGTTTTCTTGTGATATTTTTATCTGGTTTTGTATTAAAGTAACACTGGCCTCAGAATGAGTCAGAGAATATTTACTCTGCTTCTATTTTCTGGAAGTGATTGTGGAGATTGGTATTATTTCTTCATCAAATATTTGGTAGAATTCATGAGTGAAACCATCTGGGCTCGATGCTTTCTTTTTTGGAATGTTATTAATTATTTATTTAATTTCTGTAGTTGATATAGGCCTGTTCAGGTTATTTATTTTTGCATGTGTAAGTTTTGGTAGTTTGTGTCTTTCAAGGAATTGGTCCATTTTTGTCTAGATAATAAATTTGTGGTTCTGGATTTGTTCATAGTGTTACTTTATTAGTCATTTAAACTCCTTTTTCATTTTTGGTATTGGTAATTTTTGTCTTCTCTCTACTTTCTTGGTTAACTTGACTGATGGTTTATCAATTTTACTGATCTTTTCAAAGAACTAGCTTTTGGTTTTGTTGATTGTCTCAATTGATTTTCTATCTTCAGTTTCATTGATTTCTGCTCTAATTTTCATGAATTCTTTTATTATTCCTTTTCTACAGCTTTAGGCTAAAGCTGATTAAATCTCAGTCTTTCATTGTCTTTTTCTCTTGATTCTGGGACTTTCACAAATGTTTCTCCAGTGGTATAGCTCACTGTCCCCCCACTCCCCCCCCCAGCTCTAGCCTTCTCAATCTTTTTCCTTGTTGACTCTGTTTTCTCCCTGCTTCACTGAGACCAGAAGGCTGAAGGGAGATGAAATGAGGAGAAATTCCTTTCTCCCAGCAGGGATAAAATTTTAGAATTGTGCTCTGGCAAAGTTCTTTCTCCTGGAGAGTAGGCCATTTTTATGGAGAAGGCTTTAGGCATGTTTTACGATATTACTCTTCCTCTCCCACTATCAGAGCCTCCATGCACCTTGAGAACATGTGGAGTTGCTGGACAGAGATTCCATGAAAGTGTGGATGCCCTTCTATGACTGTGGCCACCAGGAGTTTCTCACTTTCACTCCAGACCACACTCAGTCTCCAGCAATTTGCTAAAATTACCCTTTAGGTGTTCCTACCAGTTTATGGCTCCACTGGCTTCTGCTCCAGGTAGGCAGATCTCTGTTGGTGTATCTTTCTGGATGTGCCTATCTCTTTAGATCTCAGGGTAGCAATTTGTCCATAATCTCAGTCCTCTTATAGGTCTAAGAGAAGTAACTGGTTTTCAGTTTATCTAGATTTGCTCGTTATAGGAATAGAAATGACACATTCTCATTTCTTTATATACTGGAGTTGAAACCAGAAGCCTCTACTGTGTTTACTTTTAAACATGTCCATGTTTAATATGAAGTCTTTCCCTTTTGAAAGATGTTGACTATTAGGAAGAAAATTACTGTCTTGGACAATTGAGGTTCCCTACTGTCTGAGCATTTGGCCTATTATGTGACTTGAAGTTTCAGATGTCCAGGTTGTTCTTTGTACTAGCTCCCCTGCCTAGTGCTCTGCATTTTTATTAATAAAAAACTATGTGGGCTGGCCCTGTGGCCGAGTGGTTAAGTTCGTGCACTCCGCTGCAGGTGGCCCAGTGTTTCGTTGGTTCAAATCCTGGGTGCGGACATGGCACTGCTCATCAAACCACGCTGAGGCAGCATCCCACATGCCACAACTAGAAGGACCCACAATGAAGAATACACAACTTCGTACCAGGCAGGTTTGCGGAGAAAAAGGAAAAAAATAAAATCTTTGGGGAAAAAACCAAACAAACTATGTCCTGGGGTTCAAATTTCAAGAATACAGTGGTTAAGTAACATAAAACTCTATTTTAGCTTCTGGCTTGGTGGAACATGGAAGCCTGACAATTTTCTCAAGTTGATCGTTTTATTTGATTTTGCATTTTAAAATCTATTAGGATATTTAAACATCTTCATGAGTAGGTCTAAAGGTCTTAACTTGATAGAATATGTAAATGTGTTTTCTGCCTTATGCTTAAAACATTTGATCTTGACTGAATCCTGCGTTCTCAGAATCCCAAACATTTATGGATATTTCAAATACCACTAACTAGATTTTGGGTCGTTCTTTTGATTTTGTTTGATTTAAGGTCACAATTTCTGAGGTCATTCTATGAAATTTCAATCTTTGTATCAATCTTATGAAGAAAGAATATTATTCATATAGAAATAGATACTTTGAGAAACCAAGTAACACGTTTTTCAAAGGTGCAAATTTAGTTAAGGTTAGATGAGCAACAGGCAGAAATTTTCATAGCAGGAGACATAGTGTCCTATGTATTCATGGACTATTAAGAAACAACATCCCATTAGGGTTGTAAGGAGAGAGAGCTCCATCACATCTTATCAGGGACATTGGGAAAGTGTGAAAATATCACTCCTGAAAAGATAGAAACAAGATTTTACATCTTTATGCGTTATAAACTTCACCTCTATAAGGTATGACAACATAGCCCTAGTTATAAGTGTTTAAATGTCTAAATGTATATGACATTTTAACTCAACAACTTCTCAATAGTAAATCTCTTCTAATAGAGTTCATACTAAATCTTTCCATGTGTGAAACAATTCTTTTGTACTGGTTGGGATGGTGAGAGGAGGATTCAAAAAAATGTCAACACCTTTGTATGTATCTAAAAAATGTAACATGCAAGAGTAATGAGTGCCCCTAGTACCCAGATCTTGGTTTTTGAATACCATTCCCTACTCAAAGAAATGAGGAATCAGAAATGGTTTACTCTTAGTCTTGGGCAAGGGAAGTACATGGGTAGTTTGGAACACCTTTTGGTATTAGAAAGTGAGGAAGTACTCACAAACTTATGGGGACATGTCACAAGGGCATAGTAACCGGCCTGAAGAAAACCTCACTGGCCAAATTTCAAACAATTTGAACTTCAAAATGGATTATGATGATAATAGATTGTAGCACATTAAGTGAAAAAGAATAAAAGAATCCATGAGTCCACAGAGATACTTCTCCCAAAATAAAGTGAAGGAACAAAGGAAAGCTCTTCTTTACAGAATGCTAGCTAATAAATAAAGAAAAGGACAGAATTAAAAGTTATCATTTTCACCTAAAATATAATAATTATTTCAGGCAAGTCTCATAAATAGATAATAAAAGCATTGGGCGAAATGTTGTTGGGGAACAAGATAGTTATATTATGACAAAGTATCATCAAACAGATTATTCATTAATTACAACAGGAAACAGTTATATACATAATCAAATCTGACAGACACAATATTAACATTATCAATAATGGGACAAACCAACATTATGTGCCTTTTAATATCTTACACCAGGAAGGGCACAGACTCGCCAATTGTAGTATTCTGACACAAAGAGATTCAAATGAAATTAATCGTGAGGTAGTCCCAAACAAAACCACATTATGGGGAATTCTACAAATCAACTAACTTGGATTCTTCCAAAAGGTCAATGTTATAAACGTCGAAAAAAAAAAAAAAAGAGGAAGCCTCACTTTCTTAAATTAAAGGAGAATAAAGAGACGTGATTCTTGATTGGATCACATCATAAGTGTAATTGGTGGGGTAACTGGGGACATTTGAATATTTACTCAGTACCATAATAGTGCTACTCAAAATGTGCTCCTGAAGGCATTGCCGAGCAATGAGTTGTTTTTTTCTTGATCCACATAGAGATAAGTACAGAAGCTGAGAGTAAGCAATTGGAAATTTCTATACTAATTTGACATTGTTGTAGCATATAGGTGCTTCCTCACTTTTTAGGAATTCATTTTTATTTTATCTCACTGAAGTATTCTTTGTCAATTGATTGGACTTAAGGAATACTGATACCTCTCCACGGGCAATTTGAGAAACACTGTATTAAGCTAATAGTGTCGATGTTTTATTTCTCGAGCGTGGTACCGTGGTTAGGTAGGAGAATGTCCTTGTTTCCTGCTTCTTAGAAGGTACCAGGTGGAGTATGTAGTATTTGGAGGTGAATATTATCTGGGTGTGTAGACATAGGGCACCTGTGGCGAAATGTTAGCAGTTGGTCAATGTAGATAGCTTAATATGGTATTCCGCGTACTATTTTTATGTAAGCTTGATATTTTTCAAAATAAAATGGTGAGACAAAAGAGATCTTGAGACAAAGAAATCTTTGCAACCCACAAACCCTTGGATCTTTATAGCTCACCAAATATATCTCACTTCAAATAATCTCTCTCTCCTAGCTTATGAATTCATTGTCTTGTTTCAGAGTTGCGGACATTAAAATAAATAATGAGCTTTATAGCTTCAATGATTTATTAATTATTACAACATAAGGTGTATTAGACAGGTAATCTCAGAAGTGTATTCAGGAGCTACAAGAATAAATATCAGCTGTGATCTGGATATAATGCTGTTAGGATAAATAGTCATTGAAATAACTTCAAAGTTGTTTGAGCAGATGTTTTGTTTGCAATATAAGTTGCTGTTGACTGCATTATTTTATTTCATTACAATCACTTTTTATGAGTCGTATTCCTCCCTATTAATCTTTATAGAGTCTTTTATATTATAATTTGCTTCCTAGCTGGTTTCTTCAACCTTCCTGTAAGATAAATTAGAATAAATTTTACTACTAACAGAGCAGTTGAGTGACTTGGTCTGTGTCATACTGAGACCTAATTATATATGCAGAATTTAAAGATATAGGCTTTGCAATATTAGCCAACAGAAGCATAGCAATAGTAATGAGAAATGTCACATTTTCAAATAAAACTGATTTTTCCAAAACAAAATATTGGTAACACTCTGGTTTTATTTTCTTTTTTGACTTTGGTCGTTTAAAAATCAAATTCAAATACAAATTTCTTATTTCTTGTTTAGGAAATCCTATTACATTCCATGCATCATGGGTACCACATTGCATAAGACAAGAACCTTACCCTGCAGATAATCATAGCATGTCAAATGAGGCAGATTTATAAAGAAGTGCAATAAAATGTTTTGTGAGATGACAGAAGTTTGAATGGGGTGTAAAGGTGGGTGGTCAAATTTCCTTGAGTGGGGAGAGTTAGACACCTCCAACTTTTAACAGTCATATAAATTGAGATGATTGTTTTTTTTTCCTGAGGAAGATTTGCCCTGAGCTAACATCTGTGCCAATCTTCCTCTACTTTGTATGTGGGTCACCACCACAGCATGTCTGACGAGTAGTGTAGGTTTGCACCCAGGATCCAAACCTGCGAACCCAGGGTGCCAAGGAAGAGCATGCCAAACTTAACCACTAAGCCATGGGGCCAGCCCAGAGATGATTTTTAAGGGTTTTTCATGGTGTTGAAGAAACACAAATACTTTACTCAATGACTATAATGATTCTCAGTTGATTTGTGTTTGACTCAACTTTCTAATATTGTAATTTTGCAGCATATGCAAAGGAATTAAAAGCCTAAAACAACATTAAACAAAACAGTCATAATTACACTGCTATCACTGCTAAAGTATGATGCTATCTTCATGTTTATAGAAACACTTTGCACTGGCTTTTTCCAGTATGGTGTTGCTACCTGAGTGAAACAGTTTCCTTTCCTGATTGTGCTGTCTTGTTTTTCTTATGCTCCATTCAGCCTGCATTGATTCTGGGTGCCAGGTTGATATTTCTCTGGTCTTCTGACTTATTCACACTGAATAAATCCACACAATGCATGCTTATGTCAGCAAATACTGTTTCTGATATATATCCTATTAACGTATTTTGGGTCCTCTCTAGGAGATCAAATATGCAAAACCTAACCTTGGAAAAAAAGATACATTAAAGGTAGCTATTCATATTTCTTTTCTTTCTTCTTTTTTTGAGGAAGATTAGTTCTGAGCTAACATCTGCTGCCAATCCTCCTCTTTTTGCTGAGGAAGACTGGCCCTGAGCTAACATCCGTGCCCATCTTCCTCTACTTTATACGTGGGATGCCTACCACAGCATGGCTCCCAAGCGGTGCCATGTCCCCACCCGGGATCCAAACCTACGAACCCTGGGCAGCTGAAGCAGACCGTGCGAACTTAACCGCTGTGCCACAGAGCCGGCCCTTCACATCTCTTTTCAGAGGAGTACCTGCACAGATTCTGGCACATACTGGGCTTTCAAAAATGCTTCTTGAATAAATAGAAGGGTGTCCTAGTAGGTGTGTCTGTCACTTGAAAGTAAATGAAAAATTATAAGTAGGTAAAAAGTATGTTTCTATTTGAAAAACAACAAGTTTGCAAGAACTAGTTGCATAATAGTATTTTTTAGAGTTATGATTTAAAAGTTATTTTTATATTTCATGCATTTAAAGATGATTGCAAATGTTACTGTTTATTGTAGATTAATTAACATAGTTGTTTTTGTGAAGATAACTTGTGATGTCTCTCTGTTTTCTTTTCATCCTCATTTAGACTCGACTTTTTTCCTTTGGGGGACACTTTTCCTAATACTTTGTGTGGGTTGGCTATCTTTTGCTACATTTATTCAAGCATGTTTGGGCACATATAGGATTAAGGGCATTAGTATGGAAAGCTTTTCTAAAAAAAAAACCTGATACTATGCTTCAGAAGTTGAAATCTTTTGTATCTGACTCTCTTATAATTTTTATTTATTTTTTTCACAATTTTGCTTTTGGTGTGATAGATAAAATATTTTCGCTGCTTTTTGAGTGACTGAAAAAATTTATTACAGAGAGTAGTGGGAGGAAGACTTGAAGGAACATTAATTATTAGAACATCGGTGACTACACTCAGGGATTCGCTCATATATTTGTGGAAAGAGAATAGTTAATTGACTACCCGCAAACAGAAAGAAATTTACATCTGCTAAATTTTTTTTACACCATAGTTCTTTTTTTCTTGTTCAATAGTGGTTGATTACATCTATATTTTTCTTGAGAATCACTTCTTTGCAACAGCTGTTCATCCTGATATCAGTTCATGTCAAAATGGTGGCTGACTTAAAAGGTCTTGCAATACACTTTATTATATACCTAATGAGAACTGACATATTACTATTGAGAATTAGGGCAATGCATCACAACATCTTTTAGATTTGTGCTTGGATAGATTTGCTGAACTAACGTAGCCTTACTGTGAACTGGGGTTATCGCATTTCTTGAATATAGCACTACCTTTTAACTTTAGATATATTTTATGCTTGGAAGTCATAAATCTTGACACAGCAATGAAAATGAGTTTGTAAAGAGAATTAAAAAAATAGCAGCAGGGATAACCAATCATCATTCAGGAAGGTTTTACTATTATTATTTTTTAATGTGGTCTGGCTGTAACTGTGGGATAAATTTAGAGTTGGTGAGAACTGTGAGCTCCATATTTATCTCCCAGGTATTTGAGCTAGCCAGTCTCATGACAGCAATAAGTTTAATAGTGGGGGGTGCGGTTTGTTTTCAGTGTGTTTATGTTTTAAACCAGGCCACAGGCACTTCACAAACCATTATTAGCCTGGTCTGACAGGTTGACTGAATGATTTCCCCGAGGGTTGGGGTGGTTGGACTAAATTCTTTCTGAAAGTGATTTTCCTTAACGTGGTTAAGTAATGTTAATAAAATGATTCTAAAAGCCAGCTTATCTCAGTGTGAGCTAGAGAAGGTCCAAGATGAAATGTGAGAGAAACCCTCCTACACAATCACTATTCACTTTCACTAAAGATTTTTGGATGGCTCCATATTCACTGTGTTGGAACTGCCAAAATGCTGTACAGCAGCCAAGAAGTCCTGTAACATGCTATAGAAAGGAAGAAAAATTGGTATCATTTTCCTTGCTATCTTGAAAAAGAGTAAAAGGGATTTTTTTCAAGAGAATTGTGGATGGAGCAATGCTTTTCCCTTAAATATGTTACGTATGCAGAAAGAACTGTAGGTGTGCTTGTAATCTTGGGCTTTAAAACTTAGTTGAGAGAAAAAAATTTTTTTAAATAATGAATTTTTTAGCTAATTTAACTTTGATATTAAGTGATATGTTTCTGTTTCGCTAGCGTCAGTGAATAATTTACATAAAAACCCTGTACTCATTCAATGTGTTATCATATCTTGCCCGGAAGAGTAAAATGTTTCATCTTTTCTAAGAGAACAATAATGTAGATTAGGAGCTAGGCAATTGATTTGTTGA
Organism: Equus asinus; assembly: GCF_041296235.1. Lineage (NCBI taxonomy): Eukaryota > Metazoa > Chordata > Mammalia > Perissodactyla > Equidae > Equus > Equus asinus. The sequence goes on along the minus strand of NC_091800.1, from coordinate 38,705,552 downwards.
AAATATAACATCTATTCAATTCATCGCAAATGCAGAGGAAGGAAACACAAGGTCCATTGAGCCATCTACAGCAGGTAGTCCTTTGTTTTAATAATTATTAAAGAATAATGGAAATGTAATGATACTAATCTTTATATCTTTTATGAGAGCTTTACAGAATTAGTCACGCATAATTGCTTGTCTACCCTGTAAGGCGAAGGAGTCTTTGCTTTGGCCCTGAGTGGAAAGTCATATTAAGCAGATACCAGCATTAGCCACAATTCTGAGTGAAGGGAGAGGAAATCCACATTGGCGAGTACTCTTACTGCAAATTCTATGAATTCTTCCTCAACCAAGAGACATAGCCTGTGCTTTAACTATGAAACATTGAATTTTAGCAAGAACATCTCATTTTTCAGGGCAACGTTACAGGAAGACAGGAGGGGATGGTAACCTCATGTGCATGGTTGTTTCGTAATTGCATTGTTCAAAAATTTCTTTAGTGGGATATTTAAGAGATTCAGCATGTTCCAAACTTTTTTTCAACAATAAAATGATGAAGACCTGCTGAACTTCTGTTTGCCTCATATGTGGTCATTTTTAATTCCTTATTCCTTTGTGTAAGTATTCATATTAAAATATTTAAAAAGACTAGACAGCAAGTAGTGTAAATCTGCTCTCAAGTACTATTGGGAAAAACCAAATATGGACAATTTTTGAATTGAAAATTTTGTTCTGAAATCATTATTTCAATCGTTTCCCACTATTCCCCTCTTTCTTTCACCCTCTGCGCCCCTAATCCTCCCAGCTTACTTACCATTTTCTCTCTCTGTGCCTTTGCTCATGATTCATCCCTTTCCATGGACTGTAGCCTCTTCCGTTTTAGGAAATCTCACACAGGAGGCTTATCCTACTAAGCTTCTATGCTTCTATGTATTACTTTATACTCTTTACAGGGCTTTTAAACTGCCTTGAAACCCACATATGGCTCTCCTCTGATTTCTCTATGCATCGAGCATGAAACAACCCCAGCACTTCTTTGCATTCTCCCCTAGAAAACACTCTCCACAAGGCGTTAGTGAGAAATGTGGAATATGTTGAAGAATTCATAGGAGAAACTGAAGAAGAGTTCAATATCACACGTAACACAAACATTTCACCGCCAAAGACCCGCTGGTCGTTTCTTCCCTAATGCTGGTTACCGTGTCTCCCTCTCTTTTGATCTTTCTCCAACCTCCAGATTGCCAATATTTCTTTTCTGTGTTGGCTTAAAATTCCATGTCGTTGGTTCCCAGGTCTGCAAATCCTACTTGTCAGCCCAGATTCTAATCAGACTTATCAAGACACTTCATGTGCACATGATGGGCTCTCCTTAAGATGCTCTCTCTCTCCAGCTGCTAAGAAAAACAACATTTTCCTGCCTATGGTTATCACAGTGTAGGTAGTGATACCATGTCTTTCTGTTACTAGACTGTACGCTCCACAAAGGCGGAGAAATGTGACGTTTGTCTCTGAAACATGTTTTCCTCCTAATATGTTTCTGGTCTCAGTAAGCGTTTTTATAATTCACTCAGTCACCCAAGCTAGACATCTTTGATTCTTTCTTTCTTTCTCCTGGTGCACATTCCAACTGTAACCAGATCATATTTCTCTCTCCTGCAAAATTCTCTCTATATTCCATTGCTACTGCTCTATTACAATTTCATTGGATGATTGTAACAGATTTCAGCTGGCCTCTCTGACTCTGATATTGCTACACCTCTCCATCACACTCTCTATATTATCACCTACTATTTTTTTCAAATAGCCAGCCCTGGTGGTCTGGTGGTTAAGATTCGACACCTTCACCGTTGCAGCCTGGGTTTGTTTCCCTGTCAGGAAGCCCCACCACCCATCTCTCAGTTGTCATACTATGGCAACTGTGTGTTACTATGATGCTGAAAGCTATGCCACCAGTATTTCAAATACCAGCAGGGTCACCCATGGTGGACAGGTTTCAGCAGAGCCTCCAGACCAAGACAGACTAGGAAGTGGGACCTGGCCACCCACTTCCGAAAAAACGGGCCATGTAAACTCCATGAATAGCAGTGGAGCATTGTCTGATATAGGGCCAGAAGGTGAGAGGATGGTGCAAAAAGACCGGGCAGGGCTCTGCTCTGCTGTCCACAGGGTCACTAGGAGTTGGAATCGACTCGAAGGCACTAACGACAATCTTTTGCAAATACCTCATATCATCTGAAAGAGAAAGAGAGAGAAGGAGATCCCACTGTGTTCGGAAAAAGTGCAGTCTAAAGTTCCATGCATAGTATTTCAGATCCTTGGCAGTCTACCTCTTCACCTCATCTTGCATCACTTCCTCCCTTATGCCACATGTTCTAGACACAATGAAGCATTCATGCCAAGGCCCTGTACCTGACACGCATAGCAGAACCTTTTTGACTTTGCTCATACTGTTCTTTATGCTCAAGATATCTTTTTCTCAATGTCTTTACCTCACTAACGCCAGATCAGCCTTCAAAGGCCAGCACAAAGGTCAGTTTTCCTTTGAAGCCACCTGCCCTGTCCCTTCCATGCAGAAATAATTGGATCTTCCTCTCTGCACACTTGCATGGTACATTTCTTTATTTTAATACTTATCATGCTGCATTATGCTTTTAATTATTTGCCTGGGTTTCTTTCCCATCAGCAAGGAGAATAGGAACTGGGATTTATTTATCCTAAAATCTCTATTCTCAGCTCAGTACCTAGTACATATTAATTGATTAATTATTCATGCATTCATTCCTAATATGTTTTAGGCAGTAAAGGAGTTGTTGCTACAATTTAAAATTGCAATTGAGAGAATTGCATTGAAAGAAAGGTGAGGGTATCATGAGACTTAGTCTATCCTGGGGGAGATTTAGTTTTAAAAGGCAACAGAAGTGATATGTGAAAATATGTGGTACGTGAACTAAGATATAAGAGTTGAGTAAGAATTAAATAATAGTATGAAGTGTCTTGGTGAAAAGCTTTTCAGTTAGGGTGAGAAACAGCATGGACGGATACTCTGGAAGGATGGAGCATGTCTTGTTTAAGATGCAGAAGAAAGTTAACATGCACTGAGGACAGAAAGCAGATGGAGATGGCGAGAGAGGCAATGGAGAGATAGACAAGGGCTGTGAATAGGAATGGAGTTTTAGAACATAGAAAAGATGTTTGCGAACTAATGGAGACCCCTTTCGGGGTTTCTAGCAGAGAACGGCATCAACAAACTTGCATTTTGAAAATATCATTCTGGTTGCAAAATGGAGAGCAGATTGGAGGGAGGGAAGAGTGAGGAAGGAGAGACCAGGTAAGATATTCTATAGGTAGGAAGAAGTGAATATACTTTAGGAGACAAGAATCAGCCAGATTTATCATTGAATTGGATAAGGAAATAATGAGGCATGTATTATGAATAATGCTTAAATATATAGTTTGTGCAACTTCATGAGGTGTTACCGTTTAATGAGGTAGAAATATAAGAATAGAGTGAAGTTACAGGTATTGGTGATGGGTGGGGTGGGTGTGATAGATGATGAATTTGGTGCAGTTCTGAGGCATCCTTTAAACATCTTTGTAGAGGTGTTAAATAGATGCTCAGAGAAAAGGCTAGAGCTTGAGATAAAAATTGGTAAAATTCTTGTGGGGTAGTAATTAAAGCCATCAGCATTAATAAAAGCACCTGGGAGGAGATTACTATATTTAAAAAGCAAAGAATGCAGACCAAGCTATCATTTAAAGATCTGGTGGAGAAGTTTGATCATATGCAGGAGACAGAGCAGGAACGGCCCAACTTAGGGAACTTAGTCAGAAATTATGGAAACTGAGGCAGAAAATGCTTCCAAAAAAGGAGGAAGGATGGGGCAGTGAGCATCAAGGGTAACTATCAAAAAGATATATATAAGACAAGTACTAAAAACTATCTCTTGCATTCAACAACATGAAGGTCATTGGTTTGTGTGACTGGGAGAAAATGAAATGTACATAGGAACTATAGAAAAGTCTTTTGAGATGTTTTGTTGTGAAGAGAAGAAGGAAATCTAGTATTTGCTGGAAGGCATGAGAGGTCAGTGGAGTATTTGGCATTGATTATTTTTTGCATTCATTTTATGGGAAAGAAATTTAGCCCTCTAATTTGCTGATGGGAAGAAACCAGGTGAGAGTGAGAGGTTAGAATTTATCACGCAAAAAAAAAAAAAAAAAAAAAATTGATAGTCTGAAGTCCTGAGGAATTTGGTGGGAATAGGCTGATGAAAACAGAGATGGGAAATAACAGATTTAGTTGCAAATTAACATTTCCTGAGGCTGGAAGACTTGACTCTGTTGGCTCAGTTCAGATTAATGTTAATCCCAACAATTGTGATCTCAGTTTACCCTACCTTGGGTGTTGATGATGGCAGTACCTTTATATTTTACACCTACAAGGCTCTCGCTATTAGGGTTTCAGAAACTGCAGAAGCACAGCCTATGATGATAGGATTCCCATCTGGTAATGTTAACTAGGCTTCAAATATATGATACTATAAATGAAACCGGAACTTGCAAAAAGGCTCCCATATAGTTTAGTCTTGATCAATCCATTGTATCAACTCACTTAAAAGCCAATAGTGTACTCTTTGGCATAAAACATATATATATACACACACATATATACACACATAACATACATACATATATATGTTATGTGAGTATATATATATATAATGTTCTAATATATATATATATCAGAGCATGTAATCAAAATAAGATGCTCTCATAGTGGCTACACCTACTTGACAGACCATTTCCATGCTTAATGATGAAGTGTAACTTTGTGGAGTCTCTACTCTTATGCAACCATGTATACACTAGCAATCTTCAGCCTACTTCTCAACTGTGTGATCATGCTACAGAAAATCCAAGACTTTAGGTACATCCCAACTTTAGCATCTCTTTCTTTCAGACTATATTTTTCCTATTTATTCAGTGCTTTAAGAGGATAATGTTTCATGATTCATAAAAGAATGATCAAAACGAAAATAACAAAAGAAATAAATGCCCAATTAGAAAAATATGGAAAAGTACGAAGAAGCAAACGAAAATCTCTTACTCTGAGAATCCACATATAACTACCATTTCTCACCTGCTTTCTGTATCTGTTGTCTATTTTCTTTATCTGAATATAAATAAAGAGAGGCCAACTCTGTGGCTGAGTAAAGTTCTGTGAGTTCTACTTCAGCAGCCCTGGCTTCGGGGGTTTGGATCTCGGGTGCAGACCTACTCCACTCATCAGCCACGCTGTAGAGGTGTCCCACATACAAAGTAGAGGAAGACCGGCACCGATGTTAGCTCAGGGTGAATCTTCCTCACAAAAAATAAATAAAATAAATAAATATAGACAAAGAGAGAGACACAGAGGTAGAGAGATGGAGAGAGACCATAGGAATTCTAGTATACATAGAATTTTGTATTTCACTTTTTTGTCTCCTAATGGTATATTGTGATCCTTTTATCACTTTTTTGATTGTACTTTGAAAACATCATTTCAACAGCTCCATAATGTTCCATCGTGAGTATATGGCATAATTATTTAACCATTCCTGGACTCTTAGGATAATTTCAAATATTACTATAATAATAGAATATTTGGCATATTTACACTAAAAATGCATTCAAATTTCTCATAATTTCAGTGGGATAGATTCACAAATACAGACTTACATTATGTCCTTATGTGCCTTCAGGAAAAGCTTGCTCATCTCATTGCATACTCACCAGCTTTAAGTATTTCTGCATTTGCATACTCATTAAGTACTTCTATTGTTTTGTATGTGTTCTCTAGGACTGATTTTTTTTTTTTTTTTTTAAAGATTTTATTTTTTCCTTTTTTCTCCCCAAAGCCCCCCGGTGCATAGCTGTATATTCTTCGTTGTGGGTCCTTCTAGTTGTGGCATGTGGGACGCTGCCTCAGCGTGGTCTGATGAGCAGTGCCATGTCCGCGCCCAGGATTCGAACCAACGAAACACTGGGCTGCCTGCAGCGGAGCGCGCGAACTTGACCACTCGGCCACGGGGCCAGCCCCTCTAGGACTGATTTTTTTTGCTCATATTTATCCTAAAGTGTTAGCACTTACTATATTGATTGCATAAGTCTTTTTATTGAATATTTTTACTATATGTCATATTCACAGCAATCTTTACCAGTTATTTTTTTACCTTTTAAATTTTAAAAATATTTTTTGATATTCATACATTTCACTATCTTAATAATGATCTTTCCTTCACCCTATTCTGCTAAATATTCTCTTTCCACCTAGCGATCAGAAAATATTTCCCTAATTTCTTGTCAATTTTTATGGGAGAAATTTGTTTATATTGAGTTCTTTAATTTATCTGGATTTTTATTTTTTTATATAAGAGTGAGCTCTTATTTTCTAGGATTCCAAGTATGGTAAAATATTCCTGATGGTTTCCTGGGCACGGAGTCAACAAATCGTATTACATATCACATTTCACATATCAGCTACTGAGTCCAGACTTAGCACTTATATTTTGCTCCAAATCAGTACAGAATGCAGAATTTAGCTTCTCAAGTAGTTTCAACAAGAAATCCACTCATACCAAACCTTTTATGATTTTTGTCAAGTTTACTTAAAAATGACATGATCACTCATTGCTATGCACAGAATCCACTGCCTCATTTGCTCCTTTCTCTGTATCCTCCATAGTCTTCCTTTTTCCTTTCTCCTTAGTCTCCCTCCTTCCCTTCTCCAGTCATATCATGAATTCCCATGCTGGACTTTTGCATCTCATGTTGTCTGAACAGGCCTTGTGGTATCACCCTCAGTCTTAGTTACTTATTTGTTCTCCCAACAAATATAGGGTTCTTCCTAAAATGGATCCTGGATCCTGGTAAACCAAATTTTCTCTATTAGTTTGTGAAAATGATTCATGGAATTCCTTCTCATTTACATAATCAAATATTGAAAAAATAGTGAAGAACTCTGTAGTTGGAAGTTATAGGGTCACTTTTTAAGACAAATTGTATCAGTGCCTCTGACTTCCCTCCATCTAAGAGAAGTCCACAGTTGACAATATAACTAAATGACAAAGAAAAACCCTAAATTTTCTTTGAAGGAACAAATGTCAAGTTCTACCATGATTCTGAGTCATACCTATGGAAAATAAATTTGTCACTGGAGACCAGCATGAGGACACTTTCTAAGTAGTTGTTATCTTCTGCATCTGCGTTATTACACTACACAGAACAGAAACCATTGCTCAGCTCGGGAATTTTGATTTACCCACAAACACCACAAGCAATGAGACACCAATTGTTTACTTTTCATTAAATTATTGCTCAGGAACCAAACCTTTCACAAACATTCATGTGAACAGTCTCTGCATAAAACATACATTTTAAGGGGGGAAATTACATTGCTCTTCTCAAAAGAAGTGATGCATTATGTTTGCCACACTAAATGCACACATTCTGAAGTGTTTGCATAAAAGCTTTGGCTTTAAAATGTAGCTGGTCTTGCGGAAGCGATTCTGATATTTAAGTCTTTAAAGGTGTGTAGCACATGCCAATTTGCTGTTGTAACATCTCCAAATCGCTTACTTTGCTGGGTAAGAGGACTAAAGAAGCCATAGTTAAGAGCTCAAATTATTTTGCTGGAGCATTCTAGAGAAAACAATTTATGACTCTGGGATACTGTTCAATATTTCTCCAAGTGCTTCTAGTTTTAAATTAAATCTCTGTGCCTGGGCACAGCTGCCTCCGTGTCACTTATTTGCAGCACCCCAGATTGACAGACATTATCATTTACGTTTTTTTTTTCACCTCAGTTGAGTTTGAGGAACGGGCAGACAGCACCCTTATCTAACATGTCACAATTCTGCCTCATCACCCTCAAACAAATGGTGAGGCTGAAAGCAGAACATAGATAACTGAAGGCCTTCTAAAACAGATTGTTGACGGAGATTGGCCAAGAAGACTTGCCAAATTTCTCATGGCTTAACCTTTCACTCCATGTTCAGTAAGAGGAATCTATCCTGGTAATGGTTTGACATTGTAAGTTGCCTTAAACATTTCCATCCGTAATTAACTAAAGGCGTATGGGACAGACAAGAACATTTTCAAGAAACCTTTTGGTCTCCACCTTTGCTTGTACAGTTTCACGGCAGTCATAAGTCTTTGCTAAGAACTGTACACTGCGTTAGGATAGGTTCTTTCTACCATGGCGAGGAAGCTATGGGGGCTGTGCTAATTTTAAGTCTAGAATGTCTATAAGGCAAGTTCATTAGGGTGATCATCTGGGTAACTGGCAGAAGTAGAAACGTTTTGAGAACACTAGCTTTTATTTTGCAATTACATCTGATGTAGCTTTAGCAGGGCAAACGTGAAGAAGTAGAAATCCTTCTCTGACCCTTCAGAGGGCTGGAAAGGCATCACCTGTCATTTCCGTAACTGCTTCACAGAGCAGGGAGACAACCTCACAGCAGTCTCCTCCTTTACTGGTTGAAAAATGATTTTAGCTAAGGAGGAAAGGATGCCTTTTTTTGCCAAGGGGCACTGCTGTCTGATGTGTGTTGATCCCTTTTAATTTAATTTGTTTTCTTCTTTTTGAGGGCCTGTGAATGCCTCAGGGATGTAGAGATGGCTTAACCATTGAGTGATGTTTGTCATAATAAAGTACTTCCTTTCTGAAAACCCTTTTACCACTTTTGTGACTGCTACCGATAACAAACTGATAGGAGGATGAATACAAACAAAACAGCCAATAATATTTGTGGCGAACACTTCAGTGAAGCTTTGTTCTTAACTCTTCAGATATTATCCAACACCTAGTGAGGAATTCATTTCCCTCTATTTCTCTTCCTTTTTTTCTTTCCTTTCCATTCCCACTTCAGATGATCAGAATATTCTATTTTTTTCTAGTAGCATCTGAGAACATTGGTAGAGAGTTTTTAAACTGTTCTAAGGAGGTGAGTCTACCTTGTAGTGGTGGGGGATGGAGGATCAGGGGTGGAAGCAGTTACAACACAAAGCCAGTACAGTATGTACATTCAATATTCCCCTGAAACCAGAAGGATTCCTCCTCTCCCTCTCTCTCATATTGGACTTCTGCTTAAGCTTTGGTTGAAAGCAAGTGGGCAAAATCACAGAACTAGCCAATAGAAAGAATTAACCATGTAAAAGTTCACTTGATCTCTGCACAGGGTTGTGGTGGTTGCGCGACCTGCAAATGTATGCACAGAGGTACAGGAGATAGGGATGTATGGTGATGGGGTACTGCACATATCTGTATTACCTGAAGAGCCAAGTCAGTTTACACACCCTAACCCCCAGATTGAGATATGTATCCCTGTGGGCGTGTGTATGTCTGTGTGTGACACAGACAAAATAAGAGTGTGCGAGAGAGACTGAATGGGAATGTGTGGGAGGAGATATGGTAAGCAGGGTAGGGTACAGAGGTTCATGTGACTACCAAGACAGAATCAAAGGACTGGTAAGTATTCCACGGGGCTCCCTGTTATCTGTTTAGAGGGAGGAATTGGATAGAAGAATGGCTTGCCTATGAGCCATGGGATGGGGCACTGAGCTAAAAGAAAGATATGGGCATGTATTTAAGGATTATTCAAATAGAATTATCCAGCAAAATGTGGGAAACCCGATTTACTTGTGAGAGGAAAAGTAATTACAGCACAAGCTATTCTGATTTTCCACCTTTGTAATACGTGGTTGGAATGTAAATGTTTCTGCCCAGGAAAAGGAAATAGGGAAGATGGAAGCCATACTAGGGAAATAAAGCTTCTTCTCCAGATCATCCTCTTCACAGTGTTATTTGGACAAGCAGTCCTGGGTGAATATTGATTTGAGAGAGGCATGCATGAGGAGTGAAGTGAGCACGGTCACTTTTGTCTCTGTCTTCCTCCACTGGAGGGCTCGGGTCCCATCCAGATGCTTCTTTGTTGGCATAAGTTCCTCAAGTTACAGTTAAAGTTCTTTATGTCTCTTTGAAGACAACAAAATAGGAAAGTTAGACTACAGTTATTGTTCGAAATGGAGGTCATGCCTCCTTAATGAACAGTAAAATCATTTTTTTACTGAGTCTTAGTCACCATTAAAAAATAAATAGAATAATGTATGAGAAAGGAACCAAGAATACCTGAGTGCATCATATCTAGTAAGTATTGTTTCCAGAAATTTTGGTTTCAGCCCTGTGTCTATGTGTGTGTGTGTGGTAATACTGTGAACTATATTTCTCACCATATCTTCAAAAATGTTTGGAAGCCACTGACTTTTGCTTCACAAAACATATCACTGTTGAGTATGATGGAAGAGAGAAAAAACCCCCCAAAACTGTTGGTGGAGAATCAGAAGGTTTGAATTCTACTTGTGGCTATGCTACTAAATAGCTGAATGACTATGTCGATTCTCTTTATTCAACTACAAAATCAAGCATTCAATTAAATGATCCCACAATCCCTTCCAGCTCTGAAATTCAGACATAATCTTACCTTTAACTGAGTGCCTGACACGGTGATAGATGGAGAACTGTGCAGAGATTAAGGATCTGAAGCAGCATTTGCTTGCCCAAACTTGATTCTCTAACTGTTCGTAGCCAGAAGAAGAGGAGAGCTGCAGCCTCTATTTTATTTTAACAGATGAACAGGAAGACTAATAATCCCTTCATATGTTCTTTAAAAATCTCTACATTGAGAATCCAAAAGACTCAGATTGATTTTTATATGTGGTTAATAAGCCTCTTGGTAGCCAGAGCCCAATATATTTTTAGATTTTTTTTCACTTTAGCCACCCTGTCACTCACTGAAGTTGAATCAGCAGGCTATCAATTTGCCCAGTGTATGATCTCCCGTCCCAGGGAACAAGGGCTCACAACCCTTTCACACTCTGGAATTTACTTTTTGTTTTTATTCATAGAGCATTGTCAACTCTGCCTTTAAAACTAAAGTGAAAATATAACTACCTAGTAATGAATTGAAATCTCTTAAGGCAAGCATATTTTAATGCATCCTGCTAGTGTTGAAAAGTACATCACTGTATATTAAAAATGTATCTTATTTTTTAGATTATGTTTATGATGCTTAAAACGGTAGTTATAATTAGTCTCTAGGTCAAGTGATTAGGATTTATTGTAGTATTTCTTGTTTGTTTTCTTAAAAAATGAAGAAGATACTTAGTCTTCAAAAGTGGAGAATGGATGAACAGCAGGAAGAAAAAAATGACATCAGCAGGACGAGAATGTTGTTCCTGGCCCTTTTAAAGATGCAGTGGAGAAGCAATTCTTTTGTCACCATTTAAACGTTCCTTAAATGGAGTTTTTGTATGCTAATGGAAATAAATCCTAGTTACTCTCCCTTAATTGAGCTTCAACCATGCAAAAGCTACAGTTTGAGAGCACAGTTGGATTTATATTCTTGAAAGAGCTTTACTTTTAGAGGGCATCAGAGGCCTCTTTCTAAGGGCAAGATGGTTGGATTTTTTTATATTTTGGCACTTTGTCTGATTCTCTTTTTTCATCCTGAAAGTTAACACAGCTGTCAAGGTTATCAGTTAAAAACGTGAACCCCAAACACCATGCACCCATTTTACCTAAGGAAATTCTGCATTTCATACTAATGTGTTCAGAGGAGGGAAAGAGCAACTCGCCCTGTCATGCAACATAGCTTGTTTTTCTTTCTGGTGTGGGGGAGTGGAATTGGCCACCCCAAGATACGTCTATTTGGCATGAGAATTATTTTGGGCTGGTTACTTTTAAAAACTACAGACAGGAAAGAAACTCTGAAAAGTAAAATTTGCTTGCCCTTTGTTAAGAGACATTTACATTTGTAAAGGAAATCTCCAGCTGTAAAGGTGTCTCCCTCTCTGTACCAGGAAGAAGAAGGATGACTTTATCTCTAGAAACTCTTAATCAATGTGGAAGGCAAGGACTTAAATCTGCATAATAACCTTACTCTTGTTTACTGTGCTTTTTTGGTAACCTCCAATGATCAACACCCTCCATCCTCAACATCCTCGTTTGTCTTTACCTGAGGGTGGAATTTAGGGGGAGAGCTTCCACCATTTTGGGGAGTTGCTCAGTTTGCCTGAGCTTCTCTCATATATACATGTTATAAAGCTTTGTTTAATTTTCTCCTGTTATTCTGTCTCATGTGAATTTAATTCAATGCCCAGCCAGAAGGACCTAGAGTGGGTAGAGGAAATGTCTTCCTCCCCTACACTGGCATAAGTCAGACCACTCTTTCTTTAAATAAAAGCTAGCCATTTCTCCCTGCTTAGTAATTTTCTATGCAAGCATTTGCGATGTGTTATGGACAAGCAAATTGTGTGGTTCACGATGACTTTTGGTCAGAACTGAAAAGGCGTAGATCCCAATTTCATTCCAAATTGATACTTCCATTGATTCATTCAATTAAAAGTCTGTTTACCTGAGAACATAATAGATTGTACTCTTCGAGTTTGGCTCCAGAAGTATAAAAATGATTGAAAGACACTGCCCTAGGATAACAGAATATGGTTAGTAGTTGGAAAATGAAACAGTGTAAAAGGGCCTCTCTCTCCCCTCTGCAGGTCCAGATTTTATCTTATGAATACTGTGCATTTATTTCTATAGAACATTTCAGTGTGTTATATTCATCAGTTAATACATGGGAATATTATTCCTGTTCACATGTAAAGAACTTGAAATTCAGTGCTTTGCCTGATGAAAATTTCAAAAAATGTTACACTTGGTAAATTTCCCACAAGTTCTACAGCTACAAATGAGGAAAACTCCAATTACTTTCAAAACTACCTCCCCTTGTATTAGATTAGAAAACCATTAATAGCTTTTGAGCATGATTGTCTAATATTTTATTCAGGTCTTGCTTAGAAACACATTGAAATCATTACCTGACTTTTAAGAAAGAGGAGTTCTCTTTCCAATTAAAAATAAACCCAGTGGCACACCCTAGCTCTTATTTCTTTTGCCTAGAAATGCTCATTTGACTTTCAGATTAGGATATAAAGGGCTATCAACCAGAGAAAAGTGATGTTCCTGGAGGTGACATTTTTCAAAGTTGGTTTGGACTGTACTTAGCCATAAAATTAACCTTTTTATTTTCATAGTATGATCAACAAAACAAAACAAAAAATATATACCACATAGCACCTAGCATTCCACTTTATGCTTTCCAGGGATCATTAACTTTGTTTGGCATAATGGCAAGCAAAGTTCTGAAAATGAGAATGCTCAAAAAACGTATCATGTTAAAATGAAAGTTCACAGAGGTTACTTTTGGAAATTCTAAGCTAACTTCACACAACTTGTGACAAATCAGTATGTGTCTATTTGGGTGAATTGTGAGATCATAAAAACATAAATTGTTTGTAGACACACTAAACCTTAGCATGGTAATCAGTACTCTGCAATTGGAGGACAGTAGGGCAAATTTTAGCTGTGAAATTTTAGTCCTAAAAAGATAAGGAAAAACAGATGGCTTAATATATTTTGTGGTACTTACTGGACACAGGTGGAACACCTAGACTTTGCCTACATGTGCAACTTGTTAAAGAAAATAAACTTTCGTTAATGATACATGACCTTGAGTGTGTTTGTTTTTTTCCCCATTCAACTGGATGTTTTTGTGTAAAATGCAAAGAATCAAAGAAAAATGCAATACAAGGTGTCTTGTCTATTGCTTTGCCAAAACAGGTAATTCACAGTATGCATTTTGGAGATAATTTCATAGTCTGAAACGACATAATCTTATTCCAGATTTAAAAGATGGGTGCATGTGTCTTAGAAGATTGAGAGAGCACTAAATAAGTATAACACTGTTTTGGTGTGCAGGATTCAGCTTTGCTCCAGCAGACAGATGCTTTTGTAAGATCAATGACTGTACTATACAATTCTTGAGCTTGTTTTCTATTTTCATACAGTGTGGTTCATGTCTGTGGCCTAAAGATATACTGCAATTTTGATATCTCGCACTTGGTGGAATAACACTGGAATGGCTCTATTAAGTTTTGTTAAAAAATTTGGAATCTTAGAATAATGCAATATCTCAATATGACATTACAGGCACACAAAAAATTCCAAATCAGCCCATCAATCACTGAACACATTATAATGGCCTTTTGCACAAACGTCAAAATAAAGTTCCTAACCAAGGAAATTCTTTCAGTGAATTTTATTTTAAACTTCTGATTATTGTGAATCAAAATAAAATGGAAAACATTTGAAAAATAAATAAATGCATGACTCTTTTAAGATTGTAAATTGCTAGGTGAAGCCAAGTTCTGGATAGATACTTAGACAAATATTTATGCTTAATATTACATTACTTATGCATATTTTTACATATGTAGTCAATGTTTTTTTCCTGTAGTTTTCTTCCTTGATGTTTTTATAGCACTCTATCTCCCATTCCTTCATAGGGGGTTTTTATCATCTTTGATAAATTATTTTTGCTTTTCTTTTGTCTTCTATTGTTAACATCTGTTGCAGGAGAGCATAGCAACATTATTGCAAGGCTTTAAGCTTAGCAAGAACAAATTACAAAATGGGTGACTGAGAAATATGCAACTTGCTGATTCTCATAAATTACTGTGTTAGATTGTTTGTGTTTTGGAATCAAAGACCGGAAGGTAGTATCTTATCAAACATGAAGGCAAGGAGCTTAAGAACGCTGGCCCCTTGCAGGAACGGAACGCCATCTGCATAACTTGCCAGATTGTTTGTTCCCAGGATATTTCCTCAGAGAATGGCCTTGTGTAGGGCCGGGGTACATTGAAGGGGGGAAGATTAGAACTGCTGAGCTTTGACTTGCATATTCCTGCTGGCATGAATTCCTGCTATGCTTGTACTTCTTGGCCTACAAATAAATACATGGCGATCAGAGGGATGTCACCTCAGTCCTAGAGGCTGATGGTGCCCTGTCCCATTAAATAATATAGAGTGTGTTGTGTCTATCATATAGACGTGTTCTGTATATTCATTCCGTCCGCCCCTTCAGCTGCTGCCTAGCTGGTCTCGGCAGCAAACATCCCATTAATTAACAATTTGAGTGCAGCAAGCCTGTTTTATTAATAACATTAATTGTGTTCATCACGTTATTTACAATATAGTGTTAATCTTGGTTCACTTTCTTTACTTTTAAGTCAATTACAAATGTGTTAAAGATTCATAAAAATACAAGAAAAATATAAAATTTATTAATGTCATCTTCCCCTAAGTCTCAAATGGTTTCATTGCAGAACAGTGCATTTTAGAAATGTGCATAAATGAAAGAATCAATGTCATCTAATTCCTCCTTCTCTCTTATAATGCACTGCTTTATGGTCTGGTAGGAAAATTAAATAATATTAAAAAAAAGGGGTGAGTTCAGCAGCTTCATGAGGGAATGAGTTCTCTCTCTTGAGAAAGCTTGAGCATGAGCTCAATGACTTGCCAGGAGAAACATGGTAGAAAAGAGTGCTGATGAGGTAGGAGAGAGAGTAAGTGTCAAATTCTTTCCATTTCTGAATTTCCATGATCCTTTCAAACTCCA
This sequence comes from Equus asinus, assembly GCF_041296235.1. Taxonomy (NCBI): domain Eukaryota; kingdom Metazoa; phylum Chordata; class Mammalia; order Perissodactyla; family Equidae; genus Equus; species Equus asinus. The sequence continues at coordinate 38,690,016 of NC_091800.1, read as the reverse complement.
CAGCTCACTTTGGAGTACTTGTTATCTCCTATTGATAGTCAATTTGGAGAGACTAATGACTGAGAATGAGTAGAAATAAGATGCTTTGCCATGCCACTGGTCAATGTGGGGTTCTTTCAAGAGGCATTCATCTAAATATGGATACCTTCATCTACCACCGGAAAAAAAAAGTGCATTGACAGTAAAGGAAATTTATTGCCTCATATAACAAGAAGTCTTTAGGTAGCTTTTTCCTGTGATTGGCTTAGCAGCTCAAGATCCAAGCCTCTTCTTTCTGTTTTGTCATCGGTAGTTCATCATTGGTCTGCTTTCCTGGTCAGAAGATGGCCACAGCAGCCCTAAACCTCAGTCCTCAAGCTAAAATGTATCAAAAATAGGAAGAAAAGCTGAAGATTGGGCAAGAACGAACATTGAAGCTTTTACTCTAGCAGATGTGCTTTTCTTAGGGAGAAAAATCTTGCTAGGCATCTTCCAGTAAATTTCCTTTTGGGTCTGCAGTAGCTTCCATGAAAAACAGAAAATTAAGTATATTAAGATTCTAGCATCTTCACCCTCAGAGCTTTAGGGCTGTGACATTAAGAAGGAAAGGGCTAGAAATAGCTTTTAGGTAGGGGACAAAGTGCCTTTGACAAGTTACAGGAACACTGCAGCTTACCAAATAGATTCTCTACATGATTCCTAATTAGAAACTGATTGTTTCCATCAATGGAGTTGAAAATATTCCTCTAATTGTTGCCAAATATACGGATACAAGATGAAAAGCATGGAGGTTAGAGAGGCAACTGTCAGACAGAGCAAACCACCAGAAGTAATCTTGGAGTTAGTAATTAGTGATATAATCTTTTGTTTGTGTAGTTCCTAGCTAAATGCAGTCCCTGTCAGTTGTGCTTTAATCTGTTCCAGTGATTTCCCAATTCAATTGTCTTGTCATGTAGTGACCGGGAATCCTCTCAGATGCATGGAGGCTGCCTCCCCATCTTAGCTTTAAGGCCCCACATTGCTCTTCAAATCTCTGCCCCTCTTTTTTCATTCTCCTCCCTCTCTGGTGGGTTAGTCAAAGAACCAATGCTCCAATAACATGAACCAGAGGAAAAGAAAGAGAAGGAGATGTGTAAGAGCAACTTCTCGCATGGGTGAAGATTGGTTGATATTGAGTTTTTAGAGCCAGGATCCTGGGATTTTTTCTTCTTCTTTCCCCCAGGAGCAAGAGACAGCTGTAGACCCTGTGGGTAAATCAGGAGGTGCCAGCAGGTGAGGTGGTAACTGATGGATGTCAAGCTCTTAACTGACTCAAAATATAAGAGGAAAAGAAGAGGAGGGGGGAGAGTGCAAACTATAATTCTGTTGACCAAGTAAACGGAGGCTTATTTTGCCAGGATACAAACAGGCTGGGAATGTTCCATGGTCAATGTGTGGTTCTTTCAAGGGGCATTAGTTTAGATGTAGATACCTTCATCTACCACCGGGAAAAAAAAAGTGCATTGAGGATAAGGGAAATTTATTGTACAAGGGAACTGGCAGGGATAGAGAGGAAGAGGGATGGGGGTGGTATGAGACAAATTTGGGAGACTATGACATCTAAGGCTTCACTGTCACTCTCTGGGGTGTGTGCTTTTCCAACTATTAAATATGTTTTGGATGGATTCTCAGATAACCCTTCACCTGATCTTACACAGTTCACAAGGATGGCTGCTACCCATCAGGAAATAAGTTGTCAAAAAAGCAGTGCTCTTTAAAAATTCCACTGGAGAGCCCAGCACAGCACATGTCTTTGACAATATTGTCAGCAGACTCCATTCATTGCCTGAGCATGGTCCCTGCCTCTCTTCTTGGGCAGATTATGGGCAGTCATTTCTTGTGGAGGTTCATAAACCAGGTTCTCCTCAGGTTGGCTGCATAGCCTTCTCTCCCACTGTATTGTAAATATTTTTAATTTTCTGTATGTTATGATGCTTTGACATCTTAAAAAGCCTCTCTGGCTTGGGGCAGACTGCCCGTCCTTGTGCTATCCAATTCTTAGAAATAACAAAGGATCCAGTTAGGTGCATGTGTTCGATAAGAAAAGTAACCCATCTAGAGCCACCTCCTCTCTCTGGCCTGGGCACCCCAGGAGGCACTATTCCTCTGCCTTAACCCTCAGAGGGCCAGGAGCCAGGTGACTTGGGTCCACCCCCATAGCCCAAAGCCCACTGAAGAAATTCCTCAAACTAGCCAGTCCTAAACCATTCACCCTACCCTGTCTTGCCTTTCTTGTAGAAACTTCAATAAAAGCTCTGGTCTAAAAGTTCCCCTTCCTCTTATTTTCTCTTTCCTGACTACTCTGGTGGCTTTCCCATGTGGTCCTGCATGCCATGCCTTCTGTCTCTAGAATCGGTGAGTATAATAAACTTTGTTTTTTCCTGAGCCTCACCTCTGTCTCCTCTTATGGTTGCACCTAACTGACCATCTTGCAAAAGAATACAAAACATCCACCCTGAAATATTTTTACCATGATACAGCTCTCTGATATTTAAATTAAATGCTAAGATTTTGGAACAGTCCCTCAGCTCTGTGCACAGTACCTGATCTAAGAAAAAATGTCCTGCAATTGGAGTATGTTGGATTTCCAAAATAAACCACACATGCTGGAATTTATATTATTAATTCATGTTACTGCTTATTGCAGCTGCTAGATGAAGGGACTGCTCATTTAGGATCTCTTTTTCCTGTGCTCTGCTTGGCTGCTCTGTTGCTTCCACTCATCTTTTAGTCTATTCTTTTCTTCCTTTGAAGGCTTCTTAGTGAAAGAGTTTTTAGCTTTTAGCTATTTTCTCTTATAACATGATTCAGTTTTATTTTTTTGTCCTCTGTCCAGGAAGCTTTATATACTCTCTGTAACCACCGCTGCTCCCTACATTCACTTCCACTCCCACCAACCACTGCTAACAAAGTTTGTAGAAAGAGAAACAGACTTTACCCTGTAACAACAACAAAAAATACATTTTCATACATGTAGTCTTCATATTTGTATCCAGAAATCATCCTATTCTTTAATAGTTTAAATTTAAATCAGTAAAATTGTGTTTGTCTTCTCAGCTTAAAAAGAAGTATGTATATATATATTAGAAAAACCAGATGACACCAAGCTATGTGGAATAATAAAAAGATGATAACAGACGTTGCACTAATTCAAATTTTATTATGCTCATTGCCTATCTATATCCTTGGCAAAGGCAGTGATGGGTCTGCCCTGACAGGGCCATTTGTGTGAATCTGTGTGTGTGTGTATGTGCGAGGGTGGTAAGGGTTAAGAGTGATTATACTCAGAAGCAAGTTGTGAAACAGCTTGAGCTCAGTGAAGAAAATTTGGCATATGACTAGTTTAAACTATAAAGAATCAGGAGTCCAGAGTCTACCTTCAACTTTGAATATATAAATGCCCGTACGTGAAATGCTCTGTCAAGGGAGGAAAGGCAGTGAAATCAAATGTCGTGTATAGCTCAACTCAGATCTGATTTCCAAAAAATCACATTTCATATATTTTTTTCCAGGAGTGTATACAATGTATTTGACTCTTCTTAAGTGCTAATTTTTTTTTAAGTTGCTTACATTATGTTTGAAAATTCACTTAGCTGAAGGGCATAATGCAGAAATCTGTTGTGCATTGGAGTTGATGAAAATAGGGAGTTTACTCTTATGAAAGTAGGGATTTTTAAGTGGAGTTTTTATTAAAAACTTTGAAGTCCTTATATATATCTTGACATTTTACTGACTAGCATCTATATTTTGTGTTACTGATGCATATTATCTTTCATAAATAGCTGATCTTGAGGGATTCCTAGCGTAGCATGACAGGGTAACTGGCATTGGGCTAGCCCACTCACTATAAACAGTGATTGAATAAGACACAATATATGAAGCAACTATTTTAGACATTCGACAAAGGACAACTCACGACTCTGATCTCTGAGAGAAAGAAAACACAAAGTGAACCCCATAATCATCATTACTTTCTTTTGAAGGCAGTTTCCAGATTGCAAAGTAGAGAGGTGGAGCCCAAGTTAAGTATGATGGTCTTGCTGAGTTTAGAAGGCAGAAATTGGATTCAGGGCTGCTAAATGGGTAGGGATTTGTAGAAGTGAGGACCAGAGATAAAGGAGCTGTGCAAAGAAGGAAATATGCCAAAGAATAATTTTTGAGTTTTTCACCAAATACAGGCACAGGGAAAGCTGGGAAGCTGTGAAAGTGAAGATAGTCTCTAGAGGTCACATATTTCTGGAAGAGGTAGGGGTGTGACCAGCTGGAACCTTTGCTGAATACTATAGACATTCAACATAGGTCCCTGAAAGTTTGTATATTAGGAGTAGGGCTACTCTAGACTCAGAATAAGGAATATTGTAGACCTACCCTAACAATCAAAGTGGTGTACTATTAAAATAATTTCCCACTAGAGTAACACTCTGTAACCACCCCTGATGCAGGAAGGGTTAATAATCACTGGAAAAGTCTTGCCAACAAACTGTGGCCTGGAGGTGAGAAGGCTGATTAGCCAAAGAAGGGTAAGATCTCCAGAGGGAGGCAACCTAAGCCAGACACGGTCACCCAGGGGCACAGATGGAGACACGATATCGGGAGCACGAAGGGCCTTTGCCTAGGAGGCCTTGCATGCTCCGAGATAAGAATATACGAGCACAGCAAAAGCGTGATAATATCCAAACAGAGACTGAGGGAGGGCTCCTTGAGAAATCACTAAGAATTCTTGGCATCTGCTAATTACATTATCCAGAACACCTGTGTATGTTTAACAGATGTAAGCTATGTATATATTGAAACGCTGGTTATAATAAACTCAGAGTGGCCATCAGGCCTCTCCGCATCTATCCTGGTGTGTAAGTTGGATCGCAACACCGACATACTCAATATTCTTTAAATAAAGATTAAAAAAGTCTTACTCTCAACAACACAGCATTCATAATGTTTAACTTAAAACATTAGTACATAGTCATAGAAGGAAGCAATTGTGTGCTCCATAACCAGGGGGAAAAATAATAGTAGAGACAGACCCAGAGATGATAAAGATGTTGGAATTAGCAGGCAAAGAGTTTAAAACAGCAGTTTAAATATGTTTAAGAATTTAAAGGAAAAAATCAACATGATGAATAGTCAGATGGCAAACGCAGTCAAGAAATAGAAACTTAAAAAAATGAAAATTCTGGAACAGAAAAATGCAACAGCTAAAATGAAAAATTGATAATTTATGCCTCATAAATATTAAAAATTTCTGCTCATCAAAAGCCTAAGACTGGGAGAAAATATTTGCAACACATATATTTGACAATGGACTTATGTCAGACTACGTAAAGAACTTTCATAAATCAATCTTAGAAACCCCATACAACACACTTTTTAATAAATAGGCAAAAGGCCTGAACAGACATTTATGAAGGAAGATAAACAAATGGGACATGAAAAAATGTTCAACATCATTAGTTGTTAGGCTTATGAAAATTGAAACCACAATAAGATACAGTTTATGCTGTCTAGAATAACTAAATTTTAAAAGACTGACAAGACTAAGCATTAACAAGTATTTATAGCAATTAGAATTCTCATACATTGGAGACAGGCATGTAAAACGATACAACTAATTTAGAAAACCATTTGGCAGTATGATTTAAAGTTACAATGACTTACCCTATCACTCAGCAATTCTACTCTTAGGTATTTATCCAAGAGCAATAAAAACATACATTGACCAAAATATTTCTACGAGAATGTTCATAGCAATTTTATTTATGATAGCCTCAAACTGAAGATAACCCAAATATTCATGCAAAATTAATTTGAATTTATAGAATAAAATACTATTCTACAGCAAAATGAAAGAATTACTGATTCATGTAAACTCAGGATTACTTTGAAAACTATTATGCTGAATGAAAGAAGTCAATCACGAAAGTTTATTTTACTTTTTAGTGTAATTTTAGAAGAGGCAAAACTGATCTATGGCAGGAGATATTCGAACAGTGATTGCTTTTAGTGGGGAGAGGTTTGGGGATGATTGGTTGCTAAGGGGTATGCCAGGAACTTTCTAGAATGATGGAAATATTCCTTTATAAAAGATTTGTAGGTTATATAAGTGAGTGTATCCATTTGTCAAAACTCATCAAACTGTAACATTTAAGGTCTGTGCATTCTATGGATGAAAATTGTATCTGCATTTAAAATAGAGGTACATTTTGGATCACTCAATTTCTTCTCTTCACATTGTGATTTCAAATGACTTTTGTAGTTATCTATATGTGCCTGTTTGAAATCTGTAGGCTAAATGAATATTTCAATTTTTTTACTAGTCCCTTTCAACAATATTGTACTATACAAAATGATTTATTTCAAGTCTTACGAATGTCTGATAGATATACAAATTCTGCTAACCCACCTAATTACAAGAAAGCAAACAGCTGGCTTACAACATAAATTTAGATGGCAATGTATTATAGCCCTGGTGAAAGCTCAAAGAAAATAGTGTTGGATTCTGGAAAATGATCAGAACCTAGTAGGTTACACTAGAAAATGTGCACTCACATCCATAGTCACTCAACAAGGGCTCTGCAAAATTGCCAAGGGTCACAGTGCTGGCATTTTCATTTCAGATCACTTGAGCAATTTTTACTCATAGGTTCTGCTTCAACAAACGCTCCCACCCTTTTCTTTGGTACAGCCTTAAAGGAGCAATCTGATCTGAGAATTTTGCCAGAGAAGAGAGAAAAGAAAGGAACAGAGAAAGAGACTGTTAAGAAAATTTTTTGAAAACTATCATAAAAGGAAAAAAAATCAAACACAAATCCAGGTTGGTGCTACAAGTCAGGGATAGCTGCTACGTACCACCACCCTAGCACGACATGGCAATCTGGACAAGTGTGTCTCATGGCTGCACCATTATTGGGACAGTAAGTTTTGCCCACTCTTTGGTCTCCAAGTATTTCCATTGTAATCCCCTCTTTATAGGAGTTAATAGCTAGGCTAAACTAATTTTGTTTCAGGCTAGCATACCAGATCTCAGTCAGGGAGCACATTTATATTAACAGAAGATTGCCTATTCAGTTGCTTTTATTTTGTGGTGTGCGTGTGTGTGTGTGTGTGTGCGCACGTGTGTGTATGTCTTCATATAATCTAAAAATGTTTGCTGTTGCAAAAATTACATTTGATAACTGACTGATCTCTAATGTGATACAGTCAATTTTCTTTTCCTACCCCAAATACTAGAGAAAAATCAAGTCACTGAAAAATGTCTTCTTGGAGGAGAAATGTGTTAATTCATATTCCTTTCCATTAGCTCAAGTACTTAGTGGGTGTTTAATAAGTGTTCACTGTCAAGAGCAAAAACAACAATTCTATTTATGACACATGGCATTGTCTTCACCAGCCTTCTATAAATGTACTTCTGTAAATGTGATTTATTCTAAAAAGAATAAGTTAAAATAACTGTAATATTCTAAACAATGTTTATGGCATACCAAGCATCTCTTGAATGTTAATCTCAGGAAATAGAATTTCATGAGTTTCCTGGAGTTTCAATTTGTTTTAAGGGATCTGACTTTTGGGAGAAGTGAGCTACTCGCCTACGTTTTCTTTTTTGTTGTTGTTTTAATACTTTATTGAGTATTGATTATTTTTGGAACACTGTGAAGCACTGATCTTATGTAGAATTGGTTGTGTAACCCCAGGGGTAAGTGTGTGATGTTAAAGGAGAAATCCTTAGACTCAGTTTCTCCGGGTGGTTTAAGGAAGGGGAAGAGGACAAGGTGGTGAGAGAAGGGAGTTCTACTGGAACAGCACCTGCTAATGTCTTCTTTGTGACAGGCATTGGTTGTACATTATCCTTAAACTTACAAAAACTATACGTAGGCATAATTTCCCCTAATAGGCAGAAGAGGAAACTGAACTTCAGATAGTTAAATAATTTGCCCAGGATCAAACATATAGTAAAGGAATATTAATTTGCTGTCAAAGGAAAATATAAATCATTAGTAATATATATATATAAGAAATTATAATCCTTTTATGCAGTTCATTTTCAGAGAAATAAATTTTGAAGAATACCTTTCAGTGAAAAATTGGGCCATAATACTGGACAGAGGTCAAGGCCTACCTTCTGCCTAAGACCCATTTTTTCATTTGTCCAAGATCCAAAGATGTATCAGAGACCTTAGACATGTTCATTGCTCTTGCTCAGGACATGAATGACATACATGTTAAATCCAACCGATACTTTTGGGTTCTCATCTTGTCTTTTCAGCACTGTTGGACACATTAACCCCTTCTTCTTCAGAAGCACATTTTCCCTTGGCTGTGTTGATGCAACACTACCCTGGCTCTCCTGCCGCCTTCCTGTTAGCCCCTTCTCAGTTGCCTGCTCTTTGCTCCTCCACCTCTCTCACATTAGAATTTCTCGAAACATTCTTCTCTTTTCATTTCTCTTCTCCACTATTGATGTCCTCTGCCTCGTCTTCCACACTTACCCTTCCTCCCTCAGAGCTTTGTCCATACCGGACTTCTCTCAGTTCCTCTACATGCCGAGCTGTGTCCTAAGGCCTTCGCACATTTTCCCAGCTACCTGGAGTCTTTTCCTCTCCCTCTTTGCATTGCTCAGAATTTACCACCAGTTACACTGTGTTTGTGTATGCTAGTCTTATTATCTTCCTTTAGTTTGCTACCTTCTTTAAAGCAATCAACTTTTTACTAAATTCATGTATTAGAAACGGAAAACTAATGTCATTATAATAAAGGAAAAAATAAAACCATGATTATTTGCCATAATTAAAAGAAAGTTATTAAAAAGAAATACATGCCGAATAATTAATATCATTTGCATTTTGGTATACAATGACCTGCTCATTTTTTTAAAGAGGCTTTTTTTCCTTTTATCTGTTTACGTGGCCAGTTACATTGCTTTTCTAATGTTAAACTAACCTTGAATTTCTGGTATGAACCAACTTGATCATGATGCATGTAATATTGTGATTTATGATAAGAAGCATATATTTGGTCCTCATTTCTGGCACAGACCTCCTAAAACCCTTGGAATCTCTTAAGCGATGAGAGTGGTAAAATGTCTTTTATGTTAATGAGGTGACTTTTGGAAAGTACCTAAGAATGGGGACTGGTTGCCAATGGAGCCAATCATGTGATTAGAGGGCTGGAACTTTCAGCCCCACTCCCCAGCATCCCTGGAGGAAATAGATGCTGGAGGTTGGATCAATCACCAATAGTCAATACCTTAATCAATCATGCAATTGTAAAGAAGGCTCCATAAAAACCAAAAGGGAGAGAGTTTGGAGAGCTTCTGGGTTGGTTAACAGGTGGAGATGTGAGGAGAATGGCATTCCTGAAGAGGGCATGGGAGCTCCACACCCTTTCCCCATGCCTTGCCCTATACAGCTCTTCCAATGGGCTGTTTCTGAATTATATCCTTTTATAATACACCAATGATCCAGTAGGTAAAATCTTTCTCTAAGTTCTGTGAACCACTCTAGAAAATTAACCAAGCCAGAGGAGGTGGTCGTGGGAACATATGATTTATAACAAGTTGGTCAGAGGTATAGGTAACAACTTCGGCCTGGGACTGGTGTCTGAAGTCTAAGAAGGGGGTCAAGGGAACCACCAGTCTGTAGCCAGGTGGTCAGAAGCACAAGTAACAACCTGGGCTTGTGACTGGCTTCTGAGTTGGGGGCATGGGCAGTCTTGTAGGGCCCAATCCTTAATCTATGGAGCGTGATGCTATCTCTGAGTAGAGAGTATCTGAATTAAGTTGAATTCTTGGATACTCTGCTTGCATATGGAGACTTGCTTGGTGGTGGGGTAGCAACCCATCCACTCCCTCCCTCACATTGGTATTGGGATCTGGACACTTAGTGAATTATCCTTTTTGCTAATTGTGGGGTTCGTTTTGCCAATATTTTAAAAAGATTTTTGCATCTACATTCAAAATGAGATTGGGCTTTATTTTTCTCTTCTTATATTCTCCTTATTGGGTTTTGAGATGAAGGAAGTACCAGTCTAATACAGTGAGTTAGTTTATCCTATTTTTATGTTGTCTGGAAGTGCATAGGATTGAAATGAAGTTTTCCTTGAACTTGTCATGAAAGTCATTTGGGTCTGGAGTTTGTTTGGAGAAAGCTTTATAATACTGGTTCAGTTTCTTTATTTTTATCTCAGTGTTTTACGGCTTCTTTTGGCAAATTTGTAAGTTGTATTTTTCTAGGAATTTTCTAGGAGATTTCTTCTGAATTCCAGTTATTGGAATAAAGTTGTTTGTAACATACACTTACCTTTTTAATATCTGTAGGACCTTATTTATACTCTTTCCCCTATTTTAATCCTGTAATGAGTTAATCGTCCCTTCTGTATTATTTTCTTTGTCAGTGTTCTCCTATGTATATTTTTAAATGATATCAGTCTTATAGTTTTTGGCTTTGTCTTCTCTTTTATTTTTTCATCATCATCATCAATGTTTGCTCTTTTTCTTTAATATTTCATTGTTTCCATTTTCGTTTTTGCTGTTCTTTTTATAATTTCTTAAGATGAATGCTTAAATCATTGCATTTAAGCCATTCTTCTCTTTAATGTATGCTTTTATGGCTATTCATTTCGTTTTACATTCTGTTCTTTCCACATTTTGGTATGTTGTATTTTCATTATCAGTCAGTTCAGTATATATATCTTTTTCTCTCATGACGTCCTTTGACATATATTTTCATAATATCCAAACATACAGGGATATTCCGGTTATATTTTAATTGATTGATAGTTGTCAAAGAATATATACCTTATGATCACCTTTCATATTTACTAGTACTTGCTTTATGGCATGGAACATTGTTCAATTTTTTAATTGTTCTGTTTATAATTGTTCGTAAGAAGAATTTAACTGGTCCAGTTGTTGGGTTTTCTGATATCCATTAAGTCAACTTTTTTCCTTGACATCTTTCTTGAGTTTATATGTGCTATCTCCCACCAACTACACATTTGACTCTTTCTCCTTTTAGCCCTGTTATTTTATAAATTTATACATTTTGATGTCATGTTATTGATTGCATACATACTTAAGTTGTTAAGATTTCTTAGTGATTCTTAAGTTTATTCTTTTATACAGCCAATATTTATTTACAGATGCCTATAATTTTTTTTTTTTTGAGGAAGAGTAGCCCTGAGGTAACATCTGCCACCAATCCTCCTGTTTTTGCTGAGGAAGATTGGCCCTGAGCTAACATCCATGCCCATCTTCCTCTGCTTTTTATATGTGGGATGCCAGCCACGGCTTGGCTTGACAAGCGGTCCGCACCTGGGATCTGAACTGGCGAACCCTGGGCCGCCAAAGCAGACCATGAGAGCTTATCTACTGCACCACCTGGCTGGCCCCAGATGCCTATAATTTTACCACTTTATTTGCTCATCATTTCTTCTTGCATCTCAATCTTTTCTTTTTTGGCACCAGTTTGTTCTGCCTGATGAAAACTCCTTATTTACTTTCGTTTAGACATTCTTTTTACTGGAATAATGGTTAGGACTTTTTGATAGCCATCAGGGGATTCCAATAAATTCTTCATATTTCAGGAGTCAATCTAAATGAAACAAAATATTAAAGCTGTGTAGGATCATTGAATATCTGTAACGTATTTGGTGTCATGGCAGAGGTTGGGGATAGAGCAATGAACAACAAAATCAAGGAAACTTAGAATAATAAGTGAAGAGACAATATGAAGGTAAGCAACATAGTTATGATAATTACTATGAAGGATAAAATACACTAAGAAAGAATGCAGTAGGAGGAGTGTTTGGATCTTCTTTAGACTGAGTAGTTAGAAAAGGCATTGCAGTCATGTTGACGGAGCGCAGGTTAAGAAGGAGCTATGCTGGCTAAGAATAGAAGATAAAGTATTCCAAGAAGAGAATAGAGCTCAGCTTTGGGCTACTTGTTAGATGTCTTGTTCTGGGAGTGAAAGGAAGCTAGGGTGGTTGAAACGTAGCGAGCAAAGAAGAAAGTGAAGTTTGATAAGACAGGCAGCAGACAGATCATGAAGGGCTTCCTACGTCTTGGAAATGAGTTTGGCTTTTATTTATAATGTTTTTGGAACCACTTGGAGAATTGAAATAAGAGCCTCACATGAAGTTCACTCTATTCTTTTAAAAGATCACTTTTACTGCTATACAGAGTAAGAACTGGTAGAAGGCAGACAGGGAAGTTTAAAGACAAGTTAAGAGTGGCGGTGTCTTCTAATAGGTTGGTTGCAATAGAAAATTGGACCAATTTTAAATGTCTTTTGGAGCTGGAATGGTCAGAATTTACTGATGTTGATGCATCCTACTGTATTAATTTTTCTTTTTTGCTAGAGACATTAGGGTAAAATGAGGTATTATTTATTAATTGAGACAGATTAGAGGAAAATGTACAGTAAATGAGAAATTTGGGGAAATTGAAATTCCAGTTTGGGATGGGTTAAGCTTGAGATGTGTGTGAGATGTTTAAGTCAAAATATAAAGTGAGCATTTGGACATAGGAGTCTGGAGCTCAGTGAAGGCCTGGGTTGAACATAAAAATTTAGATGTCATCAGCATTAAGTGTTTTTAAAGCTCTGAAAATGAGTGAGATCTCAGGGGAAAGTGTGGCGAGAGAATAAAAAGAGGAACTAGGACTAAGTCTTGAGGAATTTTAATATCTAAATGTTGGGTATAGGAGGCAGATACCCAAGAAGAAAGAAGAAACTGATGGTGACATTGAAGTCAAAACCTGAGAGTTCCAAAATGAAGAGTGAAGATTTTTCCCATATTGGAGGAGTGTTTACTAATTTCCTGTCACAAATAAGAAAATGGAGCTTCTTTTTTCTTGCAAGCTTAGCCTCCAATCACATAACAATGTTAACTATGATCTTTGGATCTCTTGAACCTGTGCTGAGATGAACAGACCGTTGGCCTTATTGAGGACATTAAAGCCATTAAGCCATTTTGAAGGCAAAAAAGGTGACTTTCAGACTCTACTTAAAGATAAAATAGGCCATGATAATTGGAAACAAGTAATAAAATGATAATAAAAAGTCTATTTTGAAATTGCTTCCAAAAAATAAGAAACAATTCTTTTAGTTTTTCTGTTTTAACAGCAAGAGAGTCGCTGTGGATTACACGATGTTAAAAGGGAAAGGTAAATTTGCTTCAGGCTTCTCCATGCCCTGTTGATCATACTTAGATCAACTTTGGTGATGGTTATTTTTAAATCAATATTGTCAGGAATACCACACATTTTAGCTGACACATAAACTACTTGAAGGCTGATCCAGTTAAGTAGTGAACCTCTACCACTAGGCTTCTATAAAACCTTACCGCTGATCAGAAATGCCAATGCTTAGGGGAAAAAATGTCTATTGTTGGTCAGAACTTTAATTAAAAACCATACTTTGTTTTCAATCCAATTTTGGAAAGAATACAGGAGAAAAAGCAAGATGTAAATTTTACAATGCGTTGGCAATGTGTCCAATTCTCAGCCGAACAAAGAAGCTTACATGCAGAAACTCTCGTAGGAATAAAGCATGTAAAATAAATAAAAAGCTTCCAGTGCTTAATTCCAATCTTCACTACAGCAACTGGAGCTGCTGATAAGGCACCTACTCGGAGTAATGATGCATAATGTGAAAATGCAATAACCCGGGACCTCGTAAGTACAGACGAATGCCATCTTTTTAAAGGAAATGGTTGCAAATGTGAAGTGCAATGTGCTAAGCCATTTTCAAAGGTATTTTCATAAATAAGGCAAAATGCCAAAATTTGGTCTTTCCCAATGTGATAGGAAGAGGAAGGAATGTAACTATTATAGGGGCATCAGGTATTTGTCCACGTTGTATCATATAAATGTTTACAGACTGTCGATTCATTATTAGTGGCAGTTTTAATGGGAATATAAATATTATAAAGTGTGTTTACTACAGATAAATCATAGGGGTGCTGAAGTAATTTGCAGTACTAAAGCTCATTTTGGATAATTACAGTGCCCCTGAAGAATGTGTTTATGTATTACAAAGAAGGGGATTGTTAAGAAGAAAACTGTTTTGGGTTGGTGACATTCTGAAAAGAGTAGAGGCTGATCCTATTTGGGACTAGTTTAGAAATCATGAGAAAATGCATAAAAAAAATTTTTGTGAATCGGAAAGAGAGGAAAATCACAGTAATTTCAGTTGCTGGACTAACCTTATTCAGTCAAATTTCATGCAGATAACTTACTGTAACTACAGAAATAACATAAGAAATGATTAGTTAAGATTATGCCGGCAGTAAAGATACTAATATTTTATAGCACATTGAATTCTAGCTTACATTTTATGCAGAGGCAAATTAGACTGCAATGTTGTTTATCCTTGTTTTATGAAGGCTATTTTCATCACAGTATTAACAGTTATTACTGGTTTACCTCCCGCTTCCTATTTTATTGAAACAAGGTGATTTTCAGCTTCCTTATTTTCCCTGAAAATCAGAAGACACAGTAAATTTTGAACACTTTGAGTTAACAAAGAGAATTAAACAATGGTGTCCTAGTCTTTGGAAGGTCATTATTACAATGAGATTAAAATTTCTCCCCTTCAGGTATTGTTCATTTGTAAACTAGTCTGGCTTGGTCTTCTTATAAATGTTCTACCGATTAGATTAATTTCCTATGAAACATAAATTCCTTTTCCTTTCTGACAAGCTAGTCAGAATCTGCCAGTTGGGTGATTGTTGAAGAAAAATGCAGCATAGGAGAAAAAAAAATGCTGCAGCAAAGTGAAATGAGCATAAAATTAGATTTAGCTGAGACTGAGGTATCTATATTGTCATTTAAAAGGGAATTCAACAGCCATTAAGTGAATTTTGTGTTTAAGTTTGGGAAGTGGGTAGCAGCTGGACTGAGAGAAACAATGGGCTTTTCTCCCTCTGGCTGCTCCTTCCACAGCTATCTGCCTTCTGGAATGACTCCTGTGCCTGCGCTGTGTGGTGTACTGTTGTGTGGTTTGGCTTTCAGGGTTCCAAGCATGAGCGCATCCACACGTGTGCACTGGTGCAAACAGACCAAATAGAGTCCCTAATAAAGAGTGTTACTTGAATAAATTTGTTATTTATGTTACTTGCCTCAAAGTGTTAGCTTTCTCTCAATATCAGTCTTTCCTCAGGGAAAGAATTTAATCAGTTCTACCTGGCAAAAATATTCACATTCTTTACTGGTAATAATATTTCCTGGCTCTCTGACTTTGGTTGAAATTTGGGAAGCCTGGTATAATTCAGACGTAATAACAGATATTTTGATTCTTCCGCTTCTTATCTCATTCAAATTTGGCTCACTTAGAATGACTTCAAAACTCTTAGAGGTATCTGATGTACAAATTTCATTTCACAACTCATCCTCTACTGCTCATTCTTTAAAGAGAGAATGTCAAGAATAATGCTAATTTTCTTAAGAAAAGAGGCTCTGAGGTCTTAGCCTTTTCACACCTGTTCCACTTCTCTTCACATTCAAATATGATACCCTTTTCCTTTAAAGTGGTTTCAAATGTCAACATGGAGTAGTTAAATGTTGAGAACTGAATTTTTATGTTTCATTAGTGTGTAGATGAATGCCAGCAAACTTGGTTGGAAAAATAGTTCCTTAAAAGCGAATCAGATTTCTCCACTGGTTATCATTAGAAGTTGGACTTGCATTTCCTTAGGAAAATAAAGAGAAATTGAGACTGTATTGAAAACTTTGGATGGAGATAAAGGATTTCAACTTTAAATGCTGGACATTCTAGTATAATAACAGTGTTGGAACTTTTGGAAATTGCCTCCTTCACCCAATTTGTTTTTTCTTTTTAGTACGTCTCTTACTCTAGGAATGTATGCTCCGTGGTAAAGAAAGCTTCTAAATCTAGAGAATGTTTTTGATGCTGAAGTCCTACATCATAGGCATGCATATGACATCTAGGATAGTTTTCTCTCACATTCTCCCAACATCCAATTGGTTCACTGTTGTATTCAGTATAGATCATTACCTAGTTAAATTTGGAAGGATTTATACATCAGCAATCAAAATTCCAGGATAAGTCTATGGCCAATTACTACAAGAATTCCCTTAGTTTAAGGACCATATCAAAATCCTTACTTTGGAGCTTCCAGGTTGGTGAATAAGAATGCATCTACGTACTAGGAGGGTGGTATGCCCCAAACTTCATGAGCTTCCATGTTCAGGACCCTTCCAGACCTCGTCCCATGTACCTCTTCATCTGGCTGTTCATTCATATCTTTTAAGATCCTTTGTAATAAACCAGTAATCTATTTTACTTTGCCCAGGAAAGGAGATCAGGAGGCCAGGTGATGCACCAGCAAAGGTCAGAGTTGTCTTAAGTGGACAAGGTGGAGGGAAGAGATTTCCCAGGAACCAGGATTATAAACAAATGCAGAGCTGAGAAATAGCCTGGCAACCTTGGCTAATATGTATAGCAACAATAGACGAGATGCCTGGAGGAAGAGCAGCTCTTATGCATCCATGATGATGAAAGCCATGGAACAAAGATGATTGAACAAGAAGACAGAAGGAGGCTGGGAACTTGATGACATTCTTGAACAGTGGCGCCAGCCCTGGATAATTTACCTCTTGTTAAATAGAATATGTCAACCCCTTTCTATTTAACCTGCTGGAGTGGAATTTTCTGTTATAATGAATCCAGTCTCAGCTGGTGATACTGGCTAATTAATACATATTGGCATCTATGACGTTCCAGGGTGATTCTAAGCAATTTAGGAACTAAGTTTTTAAATTCTCACAATGACCTATGAGATAGACCGAAGTTCACAAAGTGCAGTCCCTGGACCAGCAGCACCAGTTTTGCCTGGAAACTTGTTAGAAATGGAAATTTGGAGGTCTGACTTCTTACCTCCTGAATCAGCGACTCTAGGGATGGGGGTTTTGTAGTTTGTGTTTTAATAAAATTCCAGGTGATTCTGACATATGCTGAAGTTTGACCACTACTGAGATAGGGTATTGTTACTATCCACATTTTACAGATAAGTAGACTGAGCTGAATTTAAGTCACTCGCCCAACGTCACACAGCTAGCAAGACTGACTCCTAAATCTGTGTCTCTCACCACTACATTATATCCTTGATGCCCATCACACATTAAGAA
Organism: Equus asinus; assembly: GCF_041296235.1. Taxonomy (NCBI): domain Eukaryota; kingdom Metazoa; phylum Chordata; class Mammalia; order Perissodactyla; family Equidae; genus Equus; species Equus asinus. The sequence continues at coordinate 38,672,855 of NC_091800.1, read as the reverse complement.
CTCCTGCTCTAGAGTAAAGGTCGTCAAAATTTGAAAGTATTCCCCTTTGAAAAGTTATATACTCCCTTGCACATTTTTAAGCTGACATCTAAAAATTTCACATCACAAGTTTAAACAATTGTGAAGCATGTGATTTCCAGTACAATGTAAATTGCGACATTTAAAAATGTTTCATCACTCTTCTAAACGTATCCAGTGAAATCCAAATACCATAGTGATTTAAATCTATCATGCATTAAAAAAAAGGCTTTATTTAACATTAAAAAAAATCCTTGCATCATTTTAGCCCCATATCCTTGTCCAAACATGGCTCACAATGAATCACAGATGATATCTGAGAATATAGATTCAAACAGGTCTCTTACGACAACTTGTTGACTGTGTAATTTGAAGAGTTATTTTACTCATAGAAAGCTCAATGTCTTTATCTACAAAGTGATTATATAAATACTTACTTTGCAGGAGTTGTGAGTCAAATGAGATGTAAAATACTCAGCACGGACTCTGGAACTTAATAGATGCTTAGTTTCCTAGGTATATCTTTTTTTTTTTTTTAATTAACTATCATGATTGACTTCGTTGTTTTCTATCTCCTGCTTCTGTTCTTTTCCAATGTTGTATATCATGAGTTTTCCTTCATCTGATCTTTGAGGAACACATCTTACATTTGACCTCCCTGCACCCCATGCTCATAAGAGTGGGTATAGGACTCTGCTGGTGCTGGAGCTGGTTGCCGTACCTGCTAAGTTAAGAAGAATTGCAGGTCAACCTGGCATGACATCCTCTACCAGTGTAATAACAGCTCCCATGATATAGCTGTTTTCTCTTACCAGCCCTACATGAAACCCTTTTATTCAGAGGGCTCCTGAGGTGTTGTAAGTGTGAGTGGGCAGGGAGAGAACAACACTCATAAGGACCCAAAAATGTGTCATGACCTGACATCCATTATTTTATTTAATCCTCACAGTATTTCTGAGTGGGATATTATGCTCCCATTATAATTCAAATAATATAAATGTTTTGCCCAGGTTCATGCAGCTAATAAGTGTCAGAACTGGAATTAAGATCCAGATATTTCTGATTTAAAGTCCAAGACTTTTCAACTACACAACATGGAGGTTGCCCTTAGAAAGCTGTAACTTCAGAATTGATAGATCTATCCTAGAGGGCAATGAGCTCTAAAGAGAACTCCAGCCATAAAGATCTCAATCAGCTGTATACCTCCTGGCTCTACTTCTGTCTGCTCCTTAATTCCCACTGGGTTTGTTGCCTGATTTATCCCATAGGTTCTTTGACTCCCCATCAAATTGGTCTTCTTTCGCATCTAGTCCTTTCTATACTTCTGATTCTTCTTTGTCTCAACGATTAGGGTTTTTCATCTTGCCCACCATTTTTTGGACTTCAAACATCTACTAAAGACCAGATTTTTCCTTAACTTAGTGGTCTCAGACTCTGTACTCCACACGGTGGAGATGGGAAGTGTAAAGTCTATGGAACTTACTTTAGGATAAGCTTCATAATAAATTCAAAACAAAGGCTTCCTGTGAAATTCCAAAAATTATATCATACACAGTAAAATGTATTTACATTAATAATATAATATTTAGTTGTCCCTTTGTTTTTCATGAAAAATTAAGTACTACTGGTTAAGAGTTGTGCTTCCTAAAAATTTTTTTAAAATGAACTGTTATTAATTTACTTGACTCAATCTTTCACTTGATTCTCAGCTACTTTTTGTATATCCACACCTTCAGGATTAAATAATTTTAATAGTCATTACGTTCTCTGGTTAAAGTTTGACCATGGTGAACACTGTTCTTCATTTCCAGATCAACTTGTTCTCTAAGTCTGGCTTAGTCTGAAAAGTTACTCCCTAGAGTGAAGCTTTACAGAGCAAACATTTTTCCAAGGTTCTGAAATATCTTTTTATCCTGCAGTACTTTATGAATTTTTTTTTTTTAATTTGGACCTCCCACTCTCTGCAGAATTGCTTGCTGAATGACTTCAACAGCTTATTCTTTTTTAAAAAAATTGGGCTTCTCTAGAATCATAACTGACACTATCTTTTAGGATGTAGCTATTTATGGCATAGGCAATTGCTATCAGATGGGACAAAAGGAGAATCTGGCATCTGCAAGAGATTAACCTATAGCTCCAGCTATAGATATAGGAGGAAAGGGAATCTGGAATGTAGACTTGATAGCGAGAGGCCATGCTAGTGAAGAGCAGCAACAATTTTGGTTATTGGGTTCTCAAAAACGTATATGTGAAGGACATCCTCTCGGATTTCATGGAAAGTAACCAAATGGGAGGTGGTAATGTTGTGAGTCTGAAGTCTAGAGTCAGAGTTCAGAGGAGGAACGGCAGATGTGAAATTCTTCTTAGTAAGACTGAGATCTAAGCAATACACTGGAATCCTGAACAAAGGGGAGATGTTATGGGAGAGTGGGTGATGTTGAGTTTCAGAAATAGATCTCTGCTCTTGGAACAGGGCACAAGGTAACTTGATGCCAAATTTTATAGTGTTGGGGAAAATGCTACTAGTTTCAAAAATCTCTTCTGTTTGAAGTTTGAATGGGTCCTGGGGATAAATAGATCTTCACGTAGGAGTCAGCCACGGGGAGCGGAGGCAAGTGGAAAATAGGGATTAAGGCTGGACCTAACCAGCATTTTAAACTTAGAATGTAGTTAAGTCTACAGTTAAATTAGTTCGTAGATAATTATAAGCCAAGATATTTCTTTACTACAACTATATGGAGATGCTCTTGGTGTTGTGCCTAGATCCTTGGAATCCCTGTTACTGCCCAGGGCTGCTTCTGCGTGTTCTGCTCCTTCTTCAGAGCATTCAGCCTAGGGCTGTAGTCAGGGTAAACTCTGTGGTGACATTTACGCTCCAGAACTCCCTGCATGATCAAACTGAGCTGGGTTTCATTTGAAAACGCACCTTATTGCCTTCTTTTCCACCGCCGCACTATTTCTCCTGGAAGAACTTCCTCAATGAATCACTTGCACATGAATCTTTCTCTTATGTGCTGCTTCTGGGAAAACCGAGTTAGGATAACCCATACTTGTACTATTTTAGGAAAGAGTGAAAGTACACTCATAGGAACATAGGTACTATGCTATGGAGAGTATTAATTGTAGATTTCAGAATGTAATAGAGGAAGGGGATTTAGATACATCAGTTACTTTGTTTCACAGTTTTGCAATTCTTCTACATTGTTTTTCCAATTCTTTTTCCAGGATTGGACTGTCATAGAAATACATTAATCGAAATCCCGGTCTTATAGTCATTACCACAGATTAGCATTTAGCTTGCTGTTTCGTGGCGTGCACCATAGCAGCTTAGAAACAGAATGCACCCTTTCAAGTAACGTCTTGTTATAAAAAAAGAACCAAGAAATGTTAGCTTCTTGCTATTGTGTACTTACTTTTGTATTTGATAATCCTTCCATATTGCAGCCCTGTTTTTGCTGGCTTATTACTGAAAATTTAATAGTATTTAATTAAAACCCGGAAATGTGCTTTCAATTCTGTTACCCTAAAAAGTGGAAAAAAGGGCTCATCCTTACCATTTGCATTATACTGGAAACTGTTAAACACTTAATCTTCTCACATAGTGGTTCTGTGCTTTTAAGAGGATTACATTATTAATTGTTTAATTATTCATTACGCTGCATTTTGCCGTTCAGTACAAAAGCTTTTTTAAAATTAATTTGATGTTTCATCCTTCTTAGCAGTCATTCTTTGTCCTGGGCTCTCTGTTCTTTCATGATAGGATGTTGCAGCAAAGAATCGAGGATGGCTTGTTGAAAGCTAAGCCCATAGCTGTAGCAAATAGATCTTTTGCCAGAGCAACGACTCAACACACCACCAGGCAACTGAGTCTTGCTGCACTCCAGAGAGCGTGGTTAGAAATGTGTCACCAGCGGGAGCATCATTAATCATAATTGTAGGAGTGACAGTCAGTTTCTTGACCTCATTGAGACAGGCAGGGAGGTCAGCGCTTCAAGCAGTTCATCCTTCAGGCAAGGAAAACTATTGGGAAGATTTCCTTTTTGTTATTGCTGGCATTTTTATTTAATCCCACCATTTTCCCCACAGTCTGGGCAGAAGTACAAAAGCTTCAAGCAGGCACCGTCTGGCCCTTTTTCTTTTTCTCCCTGCCAAAAGTAACCTTGGCAATTGATGGTTTAGGGAAAAGCTGCCACACCCCTTTTCCTCAGCTGTGTTTTCTCTCATCCTTCCTTCTTCTGCTCTCTTTTTTCCTCCTCGTCTCCCTTGAAGTCTAAAGAGCAGGAGGGAAGAAAGAGTCCCCTTAAGGGAGCCTGATAATAGCAGCCCTGCCCATTTCTGGGTGCTGATTGTAGGGGCAATTTGTTACAAAGCAAGCTCTCCATGTGTGACGGTGCATAAGCTACTCTAGCAGTGGTCAGCCTGGCAGTGGCTGCTGGCAGAGAACTGGTCCTAGTGTCAGAGCCTGTCACAGCCAGTGAATTTCATTCCAGGCACCACCGAGGAAACTTCGTAAAGGAAAAACACCCAGAATGAAAAGAATTCAAGGACCTCAGTTTGTCTGTCTGAATATACATTCAGACATTGAAACATATTTGATTTCATACATAGAACCATGATATTTAATGGGCATTAAATTATTGAGGGAAGGTGTGAAAGAAATTTTAAATAACTCATTGTGTTGCTGCTATGCCAGGCACGTAGTAGGGTCCTGGAGATACAACACTTAACAAGTTAGACATGGTCCCACATTTAGAGTGTGCACGTTCTTGGGGGATGGGAGATGAATATATAAACAAGCAGAAAAAGAAGAAGAAGAAAATTTTAAATAGTGATAAGAAAAAGTGAAGAAATAAAAGAGTGAAGTGAGGGTGTGTAGTGGTGGGGTGGCTACTGTAGTTGGGATGGTCAGGGAATGCCTCCTGAGAAGCTCTAGTATAAACATTTATGGGAATTTCATGGAAATAAGAAGATTCTGAAGGTGCTGATTCATCAATAAAAGGGAAAAAGCACCACTACATGTGTTTTTCATTATTCAAAGGTGATGATTGTTTTCAACAAAAATTTGAGATTACCTCCTAATATATTTAATTAGACTTTCTTTCTTTCAAAAAAGTTTTTTGAAAACCCCAACAACCTGATTTTAGACCAGACCTATTCTGTAAAGAAGTAGTGTTTCACATCTCTTGCAATTTGATTACTCTCTGGTAAATGGCTGTCTTATGAGAGATTTAGATTTCTGTGTAATGCCATGCCCTTTATTCCAGTCCAAGGAATGTGCACGTGTTAGGTTTTTATAAAGCCAGTGTCATTGAAATTAGAGCATCTGTTTATAATATGTCTCACGTTTTTTCTCTCCCTCTCTGCAAATCACTTTATTTTAAAAGCAGTGAATGGACTTAGCCATTATCTTCAAAGAAATCGGAACGATTAAGTCTATTCTTTCTCTTCTTATTATTTTTCAGTTTTGAAAGATACTATCTTTCCTCTCACCATCTTAGAGATGTGTTGCCACATAGAGATGTGATCTCTCGGAGGTAGTGTTGTAAGGATTTTATTATTTTAGCCTTAGAAAATCAAAGCTTCATAACATATATCACAGAAATTTCAGAGCCACATTATCAAATACAGTAATTTAAAATCTTAATTAATGTGAGTTTTGTACATGAACACTAATAGTTGAACATACAAAGATAGTGAATTAATTTATATATAAATAATTGCCAATGTGAAAGAAAGGAGTTTATTGTAAGTTTATTTTGTGAATATTTTTACTCTTGTTTTTATTAATGATAGACTGATAAACAAATGTTAAGAGAAATTACATATTTAAGCGCATATGCTCTAACTTCTTTCTCAATTGTGTCAATTCTATTTAGTTTCTTTTTCAGGGGTTGTTGAGATAATCACATCTTTAACTAAGAAGGTAGGGGTTGAGGTTTCTGAGTGTTTTTTGGTTAGGCTCATCACCTATAGCTTTATCTTTAACTGGAAATGGTAGTATCAACAACCCACTTCAAAGGAGATTTTACCATTAATCAGAAAATCTTTTAGGTGATTATGTTAGCGTGTGAGCAATTTTCTATCTAGCAGTTGGTTTATTGCTTAACTAGCAGGAAATTTAATACAAGGTTCAGTGATAGGAGTGCCAAAGGATCTTTAGAAAGAGTTTCACCAAAACCCAGTTCTATTGCGCTTTCCCCAAAAGACATCATTGAAAAGACTTCAGCATATTCTATCTTCTTATTACTACAAAATAAAAGTTATGGTGGAGTTTAGCTTTGTACATGAGTGCAAAGCCCTGAACATATGATGATAGTGAAATAATTTACTTAAAACACTTCTATTTTTCTAAGGGGAAAAAAAAAGGTAAACTCTTATCCAAAGTCCTTAAAGAGAATAAATTGAATTACAGGATTCTTTATATAAATATATTTATTTTTCATTGGAGGGAGGCAGAATTTTGTAGGAGAGTGTGGTTAGTGTGAAGTGGATGTGGTCCCAGGATGAAAAGGAAGAAGAAACATAAGGAAAACTGTTTATATAAAACGATCAGTAAATTTGAGGCTTGACCTCAAGTTATGTCAATTACAATGTAGTTTGTGGAGCACCTTAATTATGCTTTGCTTTCCTGTTTCTATCTGGCTGATACGTTTGCGCCACTGAAGAAGAATTTTCCATACTATCCGGCTTCCTTTTCCTTACTTCATTTGTATTGAAAATCATTTTATGAAATAAGGGAGTTACTTTTAAAAAGCATCTTTCTTATGATAGTGTGTCCCACTTTCCCTAAACGATGAGTTAGAGATTGTCACCATTTACAGCACTAAACAAAAGAAAACAAAACAAAACAAAAACTAGGATTTTTTTTGGTAGAGAAATTCTGAAGATATATGAAGCAACTTAGTCATATTTTAGTACAAAATACATCTTTTTAAATAAGAGGTTTTATCACATTTTAAATCTATCATCATTTAGACTTGCAAAATTAATGGTAAAAGATAACTGTTCTTAAGCATCAGAGAAATCTCCAATGTCAGATTCGATTTTAATACACTGAGTCATCCTTCTCCAAAGAAAGGCCCTCTCAGCCTTTAGCGCTGCTTGGAATGAGACAAGGTTATTTGGTAATTTTCATTTCAATGTTCTGGAAATCAGATAGTGTTCCTATAACTGGAATCATTATGATGGAATTGGATAAGAATTCAACTTACTTTCCCAGGATTGGAATTTCTAACTCCATACGTACATTAAATTTTAACAGCAAAATTTTGTTCTGAGATATATGAAGGCAAATAGGTAGCTTTTCTGCTAGTAAATAGACATCATTAGCTTAGATGTTTAAAATATTTCAATGACTTTTTAACAAATCAGAGATTAAGAAACACAAATGACTAAGAAAAATGTGCTTCTTCAGCAATCATTTATTAATATCTACAGTGTTCTGGGCAACAAGGACACTGGCAATTTAGATATTAAAGAAAAATTAATACTCACGTTTTAATTGAGAGAGACAAAGAACAAAGCAATAGTTACAAAACTGTTAGTGTGTTATGAATGATAAGGATATGACAAGGCTGACCTGGCAGCACAGAAGAGGGGCCCTTATCTCAGTTTGAGGCAGAGCTTCTTGGAATAGCATGGATCTAATGTTTCCTCAAGAATGAGAGGCAAAGAATTAAGTACTTCTAGGGAATGGGAGAGGCCTGTGGAAAGGAAAGGCTTAGTGGAGCTGTGACGCCCATTCAGAGAACTTCCAGTTCCAGCGTGACTGGAATCAGGGTGTGAATGGTGAGGAGCTGGAGGGGAAATCACTCTAGAAGGAAGCTAGGCCTGGTGAAGTCTGCACAGAGGAATTCATATTTCACCCTCAAGATTACTGCAAGTTAATGGAGGATTTTAAGCAAGGGATAACATAATCAGATATGTGTTTAATGGCAGCACTGTTGAGGGAAGAAGTGGAATGGGGAGACTGAGATAAGGAGATCTTTAATTCAGAAGAGAAGAGGTGAGGGCTTGAACCACAATGGTGTCGATAGTGGTTGATACAAAAATATGGTACCAGGCAACATTAATGACATAGAATGAACAAGGCTGTTGACCAGGTAGATATAGACAATGGAGTAAAGAGAGAACTGGATAGTAATGGATGGTGGTTCCATTCACCAAGAAAGGGAGTGTAAGAAAATTGGCAGATTTTAAGAGGAAAGTAGGGGTATTCTGGTTTTGACATATGGAGCTTCAGGAACCTGAGAATAGAGTTGTGTAGTAGCCAGTTGACTTGGACTAAGGTAGCATTTTAACAAGAAATGGAAATGTGAGTGTGAGCATTACATGCGTGGTCGTTGAAGCCATGAATTGTATTTCAAGATTGTCTAGAGGACTGGTCCTCTGAGATAACAGGGGGAAACTGAGGTGGGGGTGTCAAAAAACCTAATATTTATATGGAGATTTTTAGTTCAAAAGAATTTTAAGATACGTCTCTATTTTGATGTCCATAACAACATTATGAAGGAAGCGTTATTACGCTAACACTTTCCCCTTTGTGACAGGGATTGAAAGTCACAGAAGTTAAGAGACTTCCATAAGTAGCAAAGAATAGATCCTAGTCACAAACCCAGTTTGGTCTTCTACCTTTAAATTTAATGTTCATTTCACTATATCAGAAACATGTTGTGACACCCATAGCTAATTTCATCTAATATCTCATACATGTGATATACTTACAACTTTGTTGAAAAATTCTCTCTCCTTTTGTGCTTTCATTTAGATCAAAGGGACACTTTCTAAGGTCAGTATTGTGACAGGCAAGAAATAGCGGCTGAGTTACAGTTGGGGCAGTAGCATTGCCTGAGGTAATTTTGAGTTGATATTTTCAACTGATGTAGTCAGAACAGAGCCATTTCACATGTAAGATGGTGGAAAAATTTAATATGAGCCATACTGCAGTCCATTTTGCCAATGATTTAGCTTCTATTTAGGCTTGACTTGTGCCAGGTTAGATATTTTAAAAATTGATTTAGGTAAAGGGGAAAACACAAATTAAAATACTACCATCTGACTTAATGTCCATCCAATCTTATTGAGTCAGGATGTTCTATCTTTTGGGAACCATCTGACAAACTCTCACGTTCACAAAGGATAGGTACATGGTAAAAGAATATGCAGTAAGATCTTACATGCCTTTTACAAAATGCTGAAGGAGACGGATGATAGTTTCCTTATCTTCTCCACGAAAAAGTAGACAATCGCTGATATAAATGTATCAGGAAAATAAATGTCTTAATAAAGAGCAACATTTGTCAGAATTAACGTAGGGCTAGTGGCATGAGATATGTACTTGCTAATTTTATATTCTTCAGCCGCATTTCTATGAAGACACTTTAAAAATCCTTAATGATGGTTTCTGGAGATTTCTGTCAGAAAGAAATAACAACTCTGAAATTCCTTTGGGCAGAAATAGAGCTACCAATTCATTCTGCTGCATTTTTAGTAATGTTGCATTTAATATGCAAAATGACAGGTTTCTAATATTGGTGAGAGGGCAAAGTAGAATATGGTTTTGAAAGGTAAGAAAATGGCTCTCTTCTAAATATGGCCACTGCCTAAGTACAGTTGGCTGATCATAAAATGTGCAATTCAAGCTTTCATATCGATATTTGAGATTGACAGTACCCTTGGGTTAGAGGAGTGAGCTTCAATTACTGGGCAGTCATAGAAAGTCGTGTTGATTGTCTGAGAAGGTGGCTGTACTTGAAGGGTAATGCTAAAAGGCAAGAGAATAGAAAAGCTAGCTCTTATTATGAGAAGTCCACTAGAGTCTCCGAACTGAGTACACAGCAGAGGAAAAAATGGGAACAGGCCTCACTTCAGATTCTATCAGGTTTTAAATATTTCTGCTTTAATGTTGTCAGCCTTAGTTCTTTAGTTTCACCAAATACAAGAAAATGCTGTAAGCAATCTCCTTTGTGGAAGAAAACGTGACCAGTTATACAATATAAGAAACCCTGCTTGGAATCCTTTTTCTTATTCCTACCACTTATATCTTACTGAGCACAGGCAAGGATTTGTGTATTAGAAGTGACTAGAGTGATAGAATGTTTGTTTATTCAATTTCAGAAAGAATGTTTATTTCTCTGTGGCTACAGAGCCAAAGATTATGGTAATATGTTTCACATATATATATAGGCTACCATTAAGGCAATCTCTAGATGCTCAGTTCTCTCTGTCACCCAAGAAGGCTGAGCAAAGGCTTGTGTGATATTTTGCAGTCATATTTATTGCCATATGGCCATTTCCAAATTACATTGTATTGTAAGTCGAGATTGTCTGAAGGAGTTTGGCTAACTTCCAACTTGAGAATACCTTTCAAGAGGCTGATGCTAATGGGAATGAGATTGTCTGGTAATGTAACAGCGTTAATATTGTTTTTATTGAGTTAGCTGGACTACCAGCTATTGTGTGCTAGAGAAAATACAGTTTATGGTACAATGATCTAATGTAGCTATCTTGCCAGACATCTCTCTTGTTAAGCAGGTAATTCATCCAAGCAACCCAGGCTGTATGGCTTTTTGCTGTGGTCTCAACCACTTTTTAGCAAAGCTTCTAAAAATTGACGTTTAAATGAACACAGAGAGACAAATGCATCTGTAAGTTTATCTTATTCTATAGTCATCTGCGGTTGACTTATGGTTAATGTTATGGTTACCACTTTTATGTCTGGTCACAGAACAAAGCTATTCTTTAGATCAGTAATTCTTAAAGTGTAGTGTGTTGACTAGCAGCATCACCTGGGAGTTTGTTAGAAATGCAAATGCTTAGATGCTACCTCAGCTCTACTGAATCAAACTTTAAGGGTGAGGCCGAGAATTCTGTATTTGAACAAGCTTTCCATATGGTTCTGATGCTCACTCAGGTTTGAGAATCATTGCTTTAGACCTTTATTTTAAACAGGTATTGAAATTCAATAAAAGATGAACATGTAATAACTTTGGAGTCGCGAGCTGATCATCATTCATGATACTTCCCAGACCTTCCTAGGATGAGATCTCAAAATTCCCTTACATAAACCAATTAAAATACACACTACATTCTATAGAAAGTGATGCTTACTTTCATATTTATTAATTAAACTGAAAGAAAAAGGAATTGAAATAAACGAGTTTTTTTCAGGGGCATGAGGTGAATTTATTAGAAGAAAGAGGAGTCTGATACTTACCGGTTGCCTTCTACTCTACTATGTTCCAGTGGTTATGACGACAACAACAACATGAAACAGAATGCCTGATACACGGGCATTTTTACCATACTTTTATGTAGCTCGAAAAGTCCCATCTGATAAAGTTACAGTTGAAGAGGAATAGTTTTAGAAATATGAATATTTACAGAAAATATCAATTGTCAGGTAAACTGCCCTATAATAATAAAGTAAAAATATACTTTACTCCTGGTAATCTTTTTTTCAGTCCCTAAATGTCACCTGTGCTCTCATGGAGTCACCAACCCTAGAATTAGGAAATGACCAGGATGGGAGACTGCTCTTCAGCAGAAAAATGTTCTGAATTAAACAAAATATAATGGAGTGACCTTCCAGAGATATTTTGTCTGGACTTTTCTGATAATGTCGCATAGCTGAATATGATTTTCAAGAGGATCAGCGAGCATGTTCTCATTTCTCTTCTACGTTTAATCACACTGTTGATATTTTGTAATATTTAAGTTTTTATGCTAGTCAGCCAGCAGTTTCTTGTGTGATAAGCTACATCCATACCAATTCTTTAATCAACCTCTTTCATGAATACTAAGTGTGGAGAAGAAAATAATTGGGGGGATTACCTTCCTGCCGGAGCCAGCAGTATTAAGTTTCATGATATTAAAAAAAAATAATAAAGAAGGAATTGTAAAGGCTGTAAGTCAGTGGCAAAAGCAGGAATTACTGCTACTCAGGGACTATAAATTTTGGGGTGCGAATGTGACTTACCATACATGAATTTTCAGAAAAATTAAAATATTTAAAGTATCCAGCCAGGACATAGATTATCCTGAAGCTACTCAAAATTTATTTCCAACGTACTTTGACTACTCCTGAAGCAACTTGGGATGCAAGACAGAAGCCAGATGTAGCCAAAAGTGTAAGCAATTGTATAAAGGACACATGGTCATTTATTTTTAAATTAATCTTTTCTACCAAATTTAGCTACGTGTCCTCCACCAACCTAACCACTAACTCTTTTTAAATTCATTCACGGCTAGCAACTATTCCCTATTCCCCCTGCTGCTGTAGAGCCAGGCAAGTTGAAGCTCTTACTTTTTGAATGTCACACATATCAGAAAAACAGAAAAAATTACTTTTGTAAAGTTATATTGCAAATTATTAGCAATGCCCTCAAAGATACAAAAATCTATCAAAATATAATACTGGCAGCTAAAATTCCATCTTAATTTAGTATCTAATTTTTGAGACTGGAAATCAAGGAACCACTTATGTAATTGATTTCAGACACTGTCCTACAAAGTAGATTCTGGATACTTCGAAAACTCTCAGGGGGGGAATAGATAGATTGAGTGATTTTTAAAAAACATTTGTGCTATAAACTTCTGTCTCTATCAGAGAGTTTGTGGGTAGCAATGTTGGTTAGGTATTAAGCCATAATCCATCTCTTGCTGTAAGGAATAGAAATGTGTAGAGTAGAGTATTTTCAAAATTAAAAAATTTCGTCTCTCTGTAGAGATTTCTAGCTTGATGTATCTAGGATTCATTCCCGCTGGTCTGCTTCTGAAAATCTAGTAATTTTGATTGGACCTTAGGAAACAGGAAGCTGCTTGAGGGAAGGGACAGATGGTTCCTATTGCTGGAACGTTTCCTGTGTAAACAAGCAATCCTTAGGATGCTTGTCTTTGGTTGAATAATCTGGTAGATTTTGTGATAAATGTCAATAACATTATACTTGAAATGGTTGATCCAAGAGAAAACTCAACCCCAATCATTATTTGATCTCCTACACAGAAAACACCAATCAACTAGAAAGTCAAAACATTTTTTTTTGTGCATGGTTTGTTGTGCTGTTGGTATTGTCCTGAGATAACATATTCTAAGTTGGCTTTGAAGGAATATTTTCTAAGAATTTAAACACAAAAATGTTTCCTGAAAAGTGGGGTAAGATTATCTCTTTTTTTCTTATAGGCTTCTGAAGATAAGGTGCTTTAAATTGCAAGTACCTGAATAACAAGATTATTTATTTATATATATATATGGTGAGGACGATTGGCCCTGAGCTAATATCTGTTGTCAATCTTCCTCTTTTTACTTGAGGAAGATTGTTGCTGAGCTAACATCCATGCCAATCTTCCTCTGCTATGTATGTGGGATGCCTCCACAGCATGGCTTGAAGAGCGTTGAGTGGGTCCGCATGCGGGATCCAAACTCACAAACCCTGGGCCACTGAAGTGGATTGCGTGATCCCAACTGCTACAGCACTGGGCCAGCCCTACTAATATGTTCTTTTGATACCAGAATTGAGCCTTTTTCCCCACCATTTTCAATAAATAGTGTCCTCTGCTTTAGATTTTAAAAAATCTGTTCAATATTCCAAATGTGTCTGATATTTAGATGTCTCATAAAGAAGAAATCTAGAATGGAGTGAAAATAAGAAGTTAAGCCAAGTCCTAAGTTATTCCCTATATGTATTGTTCTAATGTGCACTTCTTTTCAAGACAGACTTGGAATTCCAGTACAAAATTTCTACTTAAAAGAACTTATGAATGCCTTATTGTACACAAAAAAGTCTGTGAACTGTAAAATAAATAACCGTGGGCTGCACTTCCACTGCTCTTTGGTTAACAGGGTTCACATCTCATCCCAAAGAGGAGAGGGTTATTGCCTGGGGACACTTGTCCTGTGCCATTGAGCACTTGTCATGTATAATATGCCGTGTTACACATACAAATTCATTTCAGAATCAGTCATTCCTTAGTAAGGCAGACACTTATGCAAACTATATTTGCTCCTGTTAAATGGTTAAATTCTTTGTGTATCTGAAATGTGATATGTCTTTTAAAATGTATGTGTGAAACAGGTTTGGAAATGTGGTAAAGTTGAAATTTGTACACTATAGTCAAATGTGCAAAAATTTCTCTGTAAGTGATTTGAACTTCCTCATAACCCTTCTCCACAAAGTGGAGATAAAATGTAAACTTACTAACTATACGTATTTTAGTCTCATCTAGCTTTAGCCCTTCTCCTTTTGGATAAATATTGAGGAAATACAGAGCTCAACTCTGTTTCAGAGATGGTTTTTCCTTTGTTTCCTAATATCCAAGACACCATGTGGGCTGAAGGGCAGATGCTCTGGCCTTCCTCAGCATGTGGGTGGAAAGCTTGGATCCAAGCATGGGCCCTTGTGTGGACTTTTTGGTTTCTTGTTGGCCTCTGTGACAGGTCTTTTGTTCCATCTGCTCACTGAGCATCCTGCAAAGCTGGGAAACCTTGGAGTATCTCCGGGCTGCGTTGTCCTCTCCTAGGCCTGCCTTATTTCTGTGACTCCTCTGAGTCTCAATCAAATCCTCTTTGCCCTTAGCTTAGGCTTTTCATCTTAGCCTCTGACATAGGTTCATCATGATCTTTACCACAATGCCCCCTGGTAGGTAGACTAGCTTTTCTTCTCAGCTCCTTCCAATGTCCCCATTGGTATGTCACATTCCGTGGAAGCTGGGGTGGTCTTATGGCTCTAATCCTAGGTCTTCCATTCCCTGTACACATCATGCCACCACTTCCATGTAAGGCTCAGTTCATGTTGAGGGGAGTCATTCTAGGTAGTATCTTCCCAACAGAGTATAAGATACCTTACAGGAAGCTGAGCTCTTCAGGTTACCTTCCTCCTAAACGATCTGGTTTCTTTTTCCCGCATGTCCTTTCTACTCACATATGGTAGGATGGCAGAAAACGAGGCTTAACATTTCTTTTTGTCCTCTACCATTGGAAAAAGCTCCTGTTTCTCTTTTTTTGTCTTTAAGAATGTTTCCTATATCATATCTTTCTCCCTTCAAGATAACATTTCCTAGGGAGGCAACTAATTACTGAGAAAGAAACTGTGTCAGGAAATACTAGAAAATATTATCCTCATTTTTCACAATATTGAGCTGACATGAATTACTGAATTATATCTTAGGGAAAAATTCTTTGGTGCCATTAAGTTGATATATTTTTATATATTATATGTTTTAGTTTGATAGTTACCAAAACAGCCCAATTATAAGCAAAGTAAAGAAAATTTTGTACTTTTAAAATTTTAATGACAAAATTTAGAGATGCCTATGAAGAGATACTTTACTGAGACCTATAACTGTCATAAACAGATGCCACATGATTGAGTTTTGAAAAAAAAAAAGATATATATTTGTGTGTGTGTGTGTGAGGAAGATTGGCCCTAAGCTAAAATCTGTTGCCAATCTTCCTCTTTTTGCTTATGGAAGATTGTCATTGAGCTAACATCTGTGCCAATCTTCCTCTATTTTATGTGGGGTGCCACCACAGTGGGGCTTGACAGGCGGTGCTATATCCGTGCCAGGGATCGGAATCTGCAAATCCTGGGCCACCAAAGCAGAGTGCATGAACTTAAAGACTATGTCACTGGGCCAGCCCTGAAAAATATTTTTAATAATATTTATTTGACGCTTTTTACTTTTCAAAATACTCATTGTCTTATCTAATCTTCACAATATTCTTGTGATATAGGTAAGGAGATGTTATTATCCCATTTTTTAGATGAAGAAATTAAGGTTAAAAATGATTAATGGATTGCTCTATTTCACACGGTAAATTGATGTTTGCGTTGAAGCAAGGAAGGATCTGTACTCCCCGATTCTGCTTCTGGTTTGATATTCTTCCCTTGAAATTATGTTTGTAACATTTTACTACCTGAAAAATAAAAACAACAACAAAAAAATAAAAATGAAACCACCTTTTTCTTGTTTTCTTAAAAAGAGAATTTCTGTGATGCCCGCTTCTCCCACATCGAGCTTATGTGTCTGTGGAAGAGTTTTTAACCTAGCTTGCCCTTGCTCCAAATGCAAATGGGTGTCTTTCCCTGTTGTATGGATAGCCCTGTCCTGCACTCTCCCCAGCCATTCCCAGTCCAAGGCTTCTCCGGACAGTCTCATCTCCTTTCTTGACCCATCCACTTATTCACAGTCCTCGTTTATCAGTTAGAAGTAACGTTTGGTGTTGCCCCTCCAACTTTGACTTCTGTCTTCTCTCCATGATCATGTGTAATATTGATCTTGAGTACTACATTATCACTTGGTCTACTCACACACTTGTTGACTCTATCTTGGTCCTTGATATCCTACACAATTTCACATGAACTTTTTTTTTCTTTGATCTAATCCAGCATAAATATAAATCATTTCCGAAAAAAAGTTTAATCCCATGCCTTAGACAAATTGTTAAATGTATAGACCATATTGGCCTGGATAACTGAGTAGGTTGAGGGTGTCCAGCACTGTTTCACCTTGTCGTGATCAAATCTACGTAGCTTTCTTTAGTTTTGATGAATCTTAGAGAAACGAGTATATTAGTCAGAGTGAACAATAATTTATCCCTGTGAATAGGAAGAAGAGTGATTAAATTCTGTTTATCATCCTCCGAATCAGTCAACATTGAGGAAGAAAATAGATTGCACACTCAAAGGTAACTATTTACTAAGATGTGGGCAGGATTTAAAGACTATAATAAGAGATGGTATGGTCAGCAGCTTCTATGATGATCCCCAATGATCTTGACTTTATGATAGTCATTATCTTATGCAATCGCCCCTTAAATAAACTGTTTATAACCAATAGAATATTTGACGGTGTGCCACTTGTATGAGAAAATTACAGAAGAATCTGAGGGCTGTCTTGGCAGCAAACACTTTCCTTTGCTGGTTTTGATAAAGCAAGTAGCCATGCTGGGGAGGCCTACGTGTCAAGGAACAGAGGACAGCCTCTGGTCAATAGTTAACATGGAATCGAGGCCCTCAGATCAATAGCCAGAAAGGACCTAAATACAGCCAACAAGCGTGTAAGTGAATTCAAAGGAGATCTTTCCTTAGTTGAGCCTTCAGATGAGCTCCAGCCCTGGCCAACACCTTGATTACAACCTTCTAGGAGACCCTGAAGCAAGGATCCAGTTAAGCTATGCCTGCTTCCTGACCCATAGAAACTTTGAGATAATAAATGTATGTTGTTTCAAGCCGCTAAGTTTATGACAATTTCCTATACAGCAATAGATAGTATAGATAGTAAAAGTTGGCAACCACTACAATCTAGAAGTCTGAAGGGAGAAAAGGACAAGGGAGTTATCAGACCCAGACAGCACAGCCGTTTGGAGAGGGATAACTGGCTGGAGCTGTGGCCTTTGGGAGAGAAACCACTAAGTCAAAGCAATAGCAGGAGGGAGCTGGGGGGAATAAATACCTGTCCTCATTCTCCCACTGCCCTTGAATTTATCCCCCCATATTTTGGAGGGGGGAGACACAATTCAACCCATAATAGACAGGGAGCAGTGTATGTCTGGAGGGGCAATACAAGAGATCTAGTACATAACGCCATGGGGAAAAAAAGTGTTCTGGGTACTTATTTGTGATGCTGATATTAAACATAAACTTGTCACTAATAAAATGAACTGAATGAGCATTTTCTCATCATTCTTGAGGATAGACTTCTTTTACAATCTCTGCTTTGTGAGGAAGAGCTATGAAAGGAGAGTAGCTGGTACAGGCTGTCTGAACACGACAGACACAGAAGACAGGTTTGTTACCTTTATTGAATGTACTGCCCTGGGCTTTGAAATTGGCACGCTTTTTATAAATCTCCCAAAACCACTAAAATAAGATTCAGGCAATTTTGAAAGTTGTGAGAAGAGGGAACTATATCACCTATAGTAACTACATCTTACATGGCAGAATATCTAGACTTGTGAAATGCATTTTATAAAGTTTCACACATTATTCAAGCTTTGCATTTGTTCCCATTTTTAACTTTGCATATTTAGATCGGAAATAATAATTCTTAGCAGGACAAAAGTTTCACAGATTTTGTGGCTATATTTTTATTTTAGATAGACCTTTCATGGTATTCATAGAAAAGTATCTTCAGCTTAGCCTCTGTATTTTTTCTTTGCGTAAACTCTAAAAATGATTTTTTTCTAGTAAAAATAATTGGGTGAATTTTAGTGGCATAAGAGGGTAAGAAATATCTATTCTCAAATGTTAGGACTTTTCATATTTAAATTTTAATCATTTAATCTGGAAGACAACTTTGGTGATTTAAAGTTGTTTGTGAAAGGCACTGTAAACCTTCAAAGCTACAATCAGTTTACAAAAATACGCCAGTTCCGAATTTATTGACCGTCTGTCAGTCTTCACTCACAACTAGCTAGCTGTCACTGTTTATTATTTGATGTACTCTATAATGAGTCACTACAAGGAACAATCCATATCTCCATCACAATGATTAATGAGGTCATTGCCTATCCACAACCACCCAGCCATCATTTTTTCCTTCCAGGCATGGGTAAATGGCAATCCCCAAATCAAAAGGAGACTCCCAGAGCCATCCGAAAGCCCAAAGTTACTTGTGTAATGTGCTAATTCAATTGGCATGTAATAAATTCAGCTACACTCTGACAAACCTCTTCTGTGACAATACTTTTCAAAATTAATCATTCAGAAGGACAGCCTGAAAAATCATGGCTTAGTTTTTTACACACACACATACATCCTATATACTTATTATGCCTATAATGTGCACCCTATTGGAAAGTAACTAAATCTGAAACTGGCAAAGTGAAATCTTGGGATACTGCCAGCTCTGATCTATTTTTTGTCAGATAGCACAGATAGACTTAAAGCATGCAGGCAGCATTCTCATCAGGAGACAGTCTGTTACAGTGGAAGGGCATGGACATCTGAGTCAAGTAGATCAGAATCTGCCACCGATTAGCTGTGATGCATTGGACAGCTACCATTCTTCTTTCATCTTCACTGTCTTTGCATGTAAAATAAGGATAATGTTCACTACCTAGTACGCTTGTTAGGAATATTAACTGAGATGGATTGCAAAGCATCTGGCATATAAAGGTACTTAATAAGTGTCTGTCCTAGATCCTGGCTTTGGTGGTAACAAAGAGCACAGTACAGGGACCAGGGAAAAAGGAGCTGGGAAAAAATCTGTAGTCCAAGGTTCAACCAGGTTAACCACCATGTAAGAAAGTTCTATGATTTATACATTTTAGAAGGTTAGGCTGTTATGGTTTAGGATACCTCCCTAGGATTTAGGTAGGGATAATACTAATCATTTGACAGTTGCTTTAACCTGTTTTAAGGGAGACAAGAGGGCTTAGGAGAGAGGGTAAAACCCAGTGACAAAATGGCTAAGAGGATATCTATCTATCCATCTATCTATCTACCTATCTATTAGGATATGTGGGTATTTACCTAGAATGTGTCCATGCATACGTGCTCTTCTTAAAATAGAAGCAGAGCTATCATATGAGAGATGGAAGGCATCCTGAGAGATATAGACTATGAAAAACAGGAGGAACAAATATGGTTGCACCTAGATGAGCGTCATACCATATCAACAAGATGACTATAGAAGATGTCTTTAACATGGCTTGAAATATTAATGCATCCCTAGTTTCCTCAGAAATACATGACAAAGACCCTGCTTCCAGATAAGTGACTGTCATGACCTGGATGCACAGGTGCAGCATAAAGAGTAAACTCGTAAGCAGGTGATGAAAGTAGCATGGCAGGGAAAGTTTGGTCCAGGATGAGAATGTCTACTTATATTGACAGAGCTAAATGAGAATTAGATGTATACTTTCTCCAAATGGAAAAAATCCAGTATTTGAAATGAAATAGTTCTTCAGGCTGTGTGCACTGAAATGAGCTGCCAGGTTCTGGTGTTAAGTGTATAAGTTATTAGATAAACCTGGATATTGGATATAACTTAGTGATTTGAATTTGAGTCATTCCGTCACTCACTTTAATATCCTGGAATCATCACTTTGGGTGTTTGCCTTTTATGATTGCATCCCTCTCACATTTTCTTAATATTGAAATGAAAAGATTGACTTTTTTGATTGGCGGCTCTTGTCTAACATTGTTTTTCTATCAAGTAAACATCTAAGAATTAGGTCCAAAAATTACTACAGCCCATTTTACCTGAACAGCTCTGATAGCTGGCTTGAAGCTTACAGAAATGCCCAACGTAAAAGTAGGGAAGAACACATTCGAAGAGAAACTTATGGGGAGCCAGGCCTGCTGACTCTATTATCACATCTCAGTGATCAGATCTCCTGAAGATTTCTTGATAAATTTACCAGGGTCCAGTCATGGTAGTTCCGCTGATCCAGTGGTACAGAAACTTGATTTTTGCCAGCATTCTAGAAACATCAGAACATGAAGTAGTTGGTTCATAGTAACCAAACTCACATGAGAATAAAATATTCATCAGAATGCATTTTACTGATATTGTGTGAATTGTTAGACAGATTACAGTGTTCGTGCAGTCCCTGTATGAAAGCAAATTTTCAGGAAAGCAAGATTTTAAGCAGGGATAGTCTGGTAAGAAGGGAAAAAGGAACAGATTTAGTCGAATAACGCAAATGTTTACTAACATAAAGGAAAAACATAGAGACGACGTGTTGATAATTTGAATTAGTGATATTTTGTTTTGGATCATGACTAATGTAGAGTTAATGATACTTCAGACTAGCCTGAAGTTACACACACGATGTGTTAAAAATAAGAGACATAGGAAGTTAAGTTAGGTCTGTATAAAGAGCTAGTGGTTTAGAATATATACAAAGCAGAACACCATCATTTGAATATAATATGCTAATTAAAATATACGGTAATTAGAATTTGAGAAATAGAATCAGAATAGTTTTCCTTTAGAAGAATTTTAGATCTTAAAAAACACCTCAAAAGATTATATTATCCACCTCTTTCTTTTTCCAGATAAATAATCAAGGTGAGCGATGGTTATTAACTCACCTAAGATCACATAACTAATTAGTATTGAGCTGAATCTGGATGTTGGTCTCCTGACTATTAGACTATTAGAGCTTTACTCAATCTACTTATCCAAGTCATCTCTAATCTATATAGACAGCAAAATGCATCTAGCAGGACCAATTAGTTTGTTTTAATATAAATATTTGAAAGCTGTAAATTTAATTTATCAAGCATTAATATGTAATTCAGGCTACTCACTGATTTCTCATTCAGTCCATAACAGTAAAATTTTGCTTTACAACCAAAAAGTAAACAAATTTCCCATTATTAGTAAATGTGATGGTTAATTTTATGTGTCGACTTACTTGACCGGCCTAAGGGATGCCCAGATAGCTGGTAAAATGTTATTTCTGGGTGTGTCTGTGAGAGTGTTTTAGGAAAGAATTAGCATTTGATTCAGTTGACTGAGTAAAGAGATTCGCCTTTACCAGTGTGGACAGGCATCATTCAATCCTTTGAGGGGCTGAATAGAACAAAAAGGCAGAAGAAGGGCGAATTTGCTCTCTCTTTGCTTAAGCTGGGACATCCATCTTCTCCTGCCCTCAAACATTGGCACTCCTGGTTCTTGTGCCTTTGGACTCAAACTGAATTGTATCACTAGCTTTCCTGGGTCCCCAGCTTGCAAAGAGCAGACTGTGGGACTTCTCAGCCTCCATAACCATGTGAACTAATTCCTATAATAAACCTCTCTCTCTCTCTTTATCCCATTGGTTCTGTTTCTCTGGAGAACACTGATTTATGTAGTAAACTCTTAAGATATTTTTTATGACTCATTGGGCACTCTATTGTGTTACTCAGAAAATTTGTGTTGGGAATTAGAAGTAAAGTGGTATCATAAAAGCCCAAATAGGGGGACCTGAGGAACAAAAGTATAAACTAAAATTTTGAAAAACACCTGAACTCCCAAGTATGTAGGAAAGCATCTTTGAAAAAATTTCTTCACATACTTTCTTAGTGATGAAGAGTTTTCTCTTCTGGACTCTCTAACATTGTCCCAATAACAAATCTAATTGTAAAAATATAAGGTGATTTCTTCAATTTTCTTTTGAGCATCACAGTGAAGTTAGGCCTAGATATTTCTTCAGAAGCAGAGTGACGTTAAAAAGAAAGAAAAGTAGAAGCATAGGCCATGTTAGTGTGTATATCAGATACCATTCTCTTACTTCTCAGGTGTGCCCAGGCAATGTTATTTGACTAATCTTGTTCTTGGTGGGTTCCAGTCTCCTGTTTCCTATTAGAGACTGTCATTTTTATCAGGATTTCATGTTCTTAGTGCTTGGGTTTTAATGCAATTCTAAAATTGTTTCAAGCAGATGCTGTCTTGATAATGATTACCTAGCTTGTAAAAAAATGTATATAACACATAAAAACACTTTCCTCTAATGCCTAAATCAGTGGTTTCTCTTAACATCAGTTGTTAGATAAATCAACTAAAGATTAGTTTATTCACAATTAATAATAAGTGCTACCATATAATTACATTTAGTTAATGAAGAAGGAATCAGAAAATCACCATTTGGTAACCTCCAAAGTAACAATATGTTTAGGCACAAATCATCATTGCATGGTAAAACTAGTGGAGAAAAATATAGTGAGCAACAGGACATTTACATAGTCTCAAAAGATCTCCTCACAAGGTACTTATTGATTACAAAGGAAGAATGAGTTACTCTACAGTGGAAACACCTGGCCCACCACCTTAATCTAGTGATCAAATTTAATATCACACTAATGGGACAGATAGACTTCATGTGCCTCCTGATATGATGCAGTGAGAAAGACACAACGTTACTCTTGTGTTATTTTTGCCAAAAGGGTGTAAACTGAATCTAATTGTGAGAAAACCTTGGACAAACTCAAATTAAGGAACATTCTACAAAATCACCTGCTTATATTCTTTAAAATGTCAAGATTAGGGGCTGGCCCCAAGGCTGAGTGGTTGGGTTCGCGCGCTCCGCTGCAGGCAGCCCAGTGTTTCGTCAGTTAGAATCCTGGGCGCGGACATGGCACTGCTCGTCAAACTACGCTAAGGCAGTGTCCCACATGCCACAACTGGAAGAACCCACAACTAAGAATATACAACTATGTACTGGGGGACTTTGGGGAGAAAAAGGTAAAAAATAAAAACAAATAAATAAAAAAGAAGTCAAGATTAAGAAAGACAAAGTAAAACAGAGAAATTTTTCCAGATTAATGGAAACTAAAGCGTTCTCAAAGTAAATGTAATATGTGATCCTGGATTGGATTTTAAACCACAAAATACTTCTTCCTTTTGCTATGAGGAATATTAGTGGGACAAGTGATAAAATGTGAGTAAGGTCTATAGGTTAGATGATGATACCGTATCAAAGTTTGTTTCTGATTTTGCTGATTTTACTGTGGTTATATCAGAAAATGTTTTTGTTCTTGGGAAATTCATACTGAAATGTGGAGGAGTGAAGGGACTTCATGTCTGCAACTTTCAAATGTTTCACAAAAAATTATATTATGAAATATTACATATTAGAATACTGTATATATATATAATATAATTTACAGAGTCATAGTGAAGGGTATATGAGGATTTGTTGTACTATTTTTGCAACCTTTAGGGCTTAAATTATTTCAAGATAAACAGTTAAAAAGTTGCAGCATCTAATAGAATATTTTGATGATAATTTATTTGACTAACATCACATTTATTGAGTGCCTACCATGGAGAAGTAATTGTGTTGGGTTTCCCATTAGGTATTTGAAGTGGTCTTCATGTGATCCTGTAAGTAAGGCATTTTTATAACAATTACACAGATAAGGACACTCATGCTTAGGGAATAACCACTTAACTGGTTCAAGTCACACAGCCAGAAAATGGCTTAGTTTCTTTTCCAGCATTCTCTCCTCTATACAGACCATCAATCTACATTGTAGCAAATGACTGCATCTTCTAGGAACAATGAATGGCTTTAGAGATAAATGTACGGAGAAATCTATCAAGGAGTGGTTTTAATCTCCTGGGTTATAATGTCAACATACCATTGAAACTGTAGATCTCAGAGATTTGTGAGTTCCTTGGACAGGGACAATACCCTCTTGATGCCCATTTCTGAAGCATCTAGAAGAGTGTCTGACATATAATAGTAATCAATGAATATTTGTTGAAAAAGTAAACCAACATGAAACAAAATTTTGATATAAGAAATATAGAGGCATATTGAAGAACACAGCAAGATGATTATCAGAGGACTCTGATAATAACAATAGAAGAGTTAGAGGAAGCAGAAACTAGATGCTGATTTCCATTTGCTGTGAATGGAAACAACTTCTCCCTCTGATTAGCACAAAGTTGGTTTGACAATGTGTGTCTCCTGAAGGAGGAGTAAAGCAAGACAAACAAACCCACCTTGAGACTTCTGGCTTCTGAAAGGTAGGAACTGAGGCAACAATCTCAACTGCCACAGATATCCGAAAGGAGAGATGAGTTTTGAGGTGAGAGTTGAAGGGAATTTCTGGGCAATCTATGGGCAATGGAGTTTGGGAAATTCTGGGAACTGAACACAATCTTAAAGGGTCAGCCAAGGGCTCCAATTGTTCAGGGTAGCAGAAAACATCATCACTAGTGTCAACGTGGTAAATGAGTTTGGAAGTCAAGAGTTCCCAACAATTTTCATAATTTATTTGAATTGTCTTCCTTATATGTCTGACATCTGTGTAGTCTATTTTTTTGTTGTTGTTATTTCAATAAAACCTCTTAATATGGTTTTAAGAAGTTAACCATTCAAATACTAGAAAAAGCAGGATGAAGCAGGCGTGACATAGTATTATTTGCCTGTAGAAACTTACGAAAAATTGAAAGCAAGGATGCGATACAAATGAATGAATCTCAATCACATTAGATACAGTTTAGGCTTAAACATGGGCCAAATTCTTTTATCATTTTTAAGATGTCACTCTGTGGCCACTGTGCTAAAAAATGGCTACACTCCTTATCACTCTTTCAGCACTGGACAGCTACAGTAGATGCCAAGTCGTTTCCCAAACAACCAGCGAAGTGGCTCACACATCAAGAAAATTTCCATGTCTTGGCTATTGTGAATAACGCTGTGATGAACACAGGGCACATATATCTATTTGAATTATTTATTTCATGTTCTTTGGATAAATACTCAGTAGTGCAATAGCTGGATCATATGGTATTCCTATTTTTAATTTTTGAGAAAACTCCATATTGTTTTCCATAGTGGCTGCCCCAGTTTGCATTCCCACCAGCAGTATATGAAGGTTCTCTTTTCTCTACATCTTCTCCAACACTTGTTATTTTTTGTCTTGTTAACTATAGCCATTCTGACGGGTGTGAGGTGATATCTCATTGCAGTTTTGATTTGCACTTCCCTACTAATTGGTGGTGAACATGATGCAGTCTACACAGAAACTGAAATATAATAATGTGCACCTGAAATGTACACAATATTATAAGCCAATATGACCTCAACAAAATAATTTTTTTAAAAGAGAAACTTTCCTATGGTAATCTCATGCACCCCTGGTGTAACCCTGAAACTCCTGACAACACAGAGCCCTGGCAACTCTCAGGCGACTGTATGAGTAAGGTCCCAGACATGAGACATCTTGGTCCAAATGGATCATCTATCTGTCTTATTATTTCCGATACCAACTTGAATGAGTGGGAAAAAAAGAATGGACGTTCAATGATCAATTCATGATGAGCAATGTAGCAACCTACAATTCAAATAGTTAAAGATTCCATTTATTTACTAATTTTTCAATGTTTCATCATTGAAAATTTCAATCAACAGGTACAATCCTTTAGCAAATAAACCATTCTTAAATTTGAAAGTAAAAACCCATTGAAACTAGCTCCAATGGCATCCAGTATCTTTAGGAATAAAGTCAAAGTATCACCACTTTAAGACAAAATTTTCATGAAAGAGCGATGCAATGTTTCATTCCAATTCACTGGATCCTAGTATACCTTTGGATACCAGTTCAGTAGTGCAGATACAACTCAGTGATATGGTCTAATTATAACATTGTGACATCACTGACATTAATAGTTTTATTTAACGAGAAAAAATTTCGCCAAACAACAGATTGTGAGATGTATTGTAAATCCACTGACTTGGGAGGATGAGCTACTGGTCTTAGCTGTACAAGTAACTGGTTTATGAGCTCAGTAAGTCAAAATCTATCTGTATTTCCCAGCAAGAAAATGTTGGTGATTTTATAATATCTTGAGAGACTCCTACCAGAATGTAAGTTCTGTAATTTGAAGGACGTCTTCATTGTGATATAAAGCAGTGTGAAAAATGATGGGTTGAGTTTAGCATTTTCACCTCAACAGGCACAATATCTTGGTTTTCCACTTGGCTTACAGATGCCATACAATAGAGGCCACTGCCAGCCCAGTAAGATTCAGAAATACTCAATGCTTATCTTTGATCCCTTTTCACCTTCTACTCTGTCCTTACTCTGGTAGATGCCCCATCCTTCTAAGATGCTCAAATAGGCAACCTCTAGAGGTCAAGATCCTTACCAGGACTTTTTGTTTTCATTTTGTTGTTAACTGCTGTCTCCCAGGCTTTTTTTTTTTTTTTTAATAACTGATTACTAAAATCAAAAGATCTCTAAAAAACAAAATTGCTGGTTGAATTTCAAACATTGTAACTAGTGGTAGACATAGTTTGTGGAAGGTGCTTATGCCTGTCTTCTTTGAATCTCTCTGTAGGTGGGCTGACTGCCTCCCCTATGTTTGTAAGGACATCCCTAATTTACACTGTCTCCGTGGCTTTTATTTATTTATTTTTTAAAGACTTTATTTTTTTTTCCTTTTTTCCCCAAAGCCCCCCGGTACATAGTTGTATGTTCTTCGTTGTGGGTCCTTCTAGTTGTGGCATGTGGGACACTGCCTCAGCGTGGTTTGATGAGCAGTGCCATGTCCATGCCCAGAATTCGAACCAATGAAACACTGGGCCACCTGCAGCGGAGCGCACGAAGTTAACCACTTCTCCACAGGGCCAGGCCCTCTCCGTGGCTTTTGAATCATGTCTACTCACTGTCCGTCTGATACAACACTATAAGCAGGCAGTCCTGCTTTATTCTTATTGCTTGGTTTGTTATTTCACAATGATATTTGTTGAATGTCACTGAGTTATAAAGAAATTTCATATGGCAATGTTTGCAAAATGATCTGAAATATTCTATTCAGTAGATACAAACTATTATTTTCTTTTATCCTTTTTGTGATGATGTCTTGTTCCTCATTTAAGAAAATTAAACAAATGTGAATTAATGAAAATCAAATACAAATTCCTTTTTATTAACAGCTCACTCTTTCCCCTTGGTATTTGCTTCTGAGAAGTTCTCATTACAAATTTTTAGCCTGAGGTCTGCAGAAAATCATTCAAGCCCTTTAGAAATGTAGGTGTCAAATCCTTCTAGATGTATATTTTAACACTCCAGCCCCGTTTGAAACATGCATTCCCTTTGGACCTTTCAGTGTCGTGCTTTTAATCACTTTGCCTTGAAGAACTTACCTTTTTTTTTCATTCTTTTTGACTAATAGCCTTGGATTTTTACTTTATTCCCTTTGCCCTTCCCTTTACAAATTCTCTTCTGCCAGTTCCTTTCAACATCAAGGGGATAAACACTGTATCATGTATTCTCCTCTCCCCTCTAAAATACAGGACATTTTCGTGAGGCGGTGCTGATGGCGGTGGGTATTGAGACTCACGAGGCGCTACGAAGACCGCAACCTGGGTGACTCATCACCACGTTTCTTCCAGGTCTGAGATTTGTATAAACTTCATACAGAAACATAACCTCTTAAACACTGTTTCACATATTTGCATTATAATGAATAATTATTAAATTGGAAGCATCTTTTTAAAAATGAGTCCTCTATTTCATGTTGTTGTTTCCTTAATTTCTTTTGTAGCACTGGGAGTATTTCAGTATTCAGTAAAGTGCTGACTTCATATGTTAATTTACCTTTCTCCTTTTTATTCACTCATTCAAAACCTTTTTGTTTCTTACCCTTTTCTTTGGATATCAATATATTTCGTTTAGATGACTGGTCATTTTGCCACTTGACTGATCTTACCTTTCTAAATTATTTCTATTTACAATTATTCTGGTATTTTAAACCAGTACCAGTTACATATTCTTAGTATCTCCCCTTGAACTTGTTATTTTCTATTGGGTTTTGAATGCAGTCGGTTCCTCAGCACAGAAGTACTCTCGGAGTGTTGCAGGAGGGACTCCTCTGGGTGGGGCGTGTGTGAAAGATGGATGACATTTGGATGCTTAAGCAGCTGCTTGGTGGCAAATGGAGGAGGGAGACTTCAAGCATGTGGGCAGAAGGACACAGTGAAGCAAAACTCAAGCAGTGAGGCATAGCTGTAAAACCCAGGACATGTCAGCAAGACCTGCTGCAACAGGAAATCAGGGCCCCATTTAGAAATTCAAAATAGCAGCTAACTCCACTGTTTCTGAAGGCAAGTCTTTTTAAAACAAGGCACATTAACTGCCTGGTTGGTAATCAGGGGCAGTCTTCTGTTTACCAGATGAGCAACACTTGCAGGTTGAGTGTCTGTTTCCTTAATTCCAATGGTAAAATTATTTCAAAAGACCTTTTACCTGAACCTTTTAGTCTACTGCATGTTTACAAACACATTTAACTTATGATGTGAAACGCTTTTACTTTCAGAAGATTTGTAAGTATAAATCTGATATGATGATATTATTACCGTGTAGACAATATGCAGAAAGATTTGGAAAAAAAACCTTTGAGGCACAAGATTCTATAGAATAGCTAGTTCAAGTATACCTACAGTCAGACAAAAGACATAGGGGATATGTGCTCAGATAGTAAGAAATTTGGCACTCTAAAAATATTATATATGAGATTTAAGATTTTATATGTCTGGGGTGAAAATATAGGGATAGATATTTGAGATTTAAATGCTCAGAAATTTTTTATGCTTCCTGTATTATCTCCAAACAAACATCTGTTTACTTATCTAAAGCAAATATTTCATTGAGTATCAAATTTGTACGCAGCAGTGGGCTAAGCATTTAGTGGGATGGCGTAATAAAGAATGCTAAGTTTCCTAAGGTGCTATCACTCTGTGAGAAGATAAAATATCACATCAATATAGTGTGGTGTAGGAGGGGTACAAATTAAAACCCCACATTTGAACTAGTAAACAGGGTGGCAGTCTGGGGGGCAAATTGGCATTGGAGAGTGAATAACAAATGTGCCGCTCATGAGTGGTCAACACCATCAGGCAGTGTCATGAGTTTGCTGATGTCATGAGGAACTACAGAAGTGCCTCAGATACCCTGGGATTGTCTGAGTACTATGGTACTGTGCGGTACATGGTACTACTCTACTATGGTGGCAGAGTTCAGGATTAGATCAAGATGTGTAAGGGGGTCACCCTCTAGAAAGATGCAAAGGTCTTCAGGAGCCTGATGAAATCCTCCCCTTTTATGAAGCAGTCGTTTCTTGGGGAAATCAAATCGGAGACAGATGCAGTAAATTACTGTAGAACCCAAAGAACCCTAGGAATGTCTTTACTAAACCTGGGTGCTCCCACTGCAGGCTCACAGACAAGCCAGCTGCTCAGCATTATGCAGAACCTCTAAAAATTAATTTTCTAGTTTTTAAATAATGTTATTTATTTATATATTATATATATAATCCATTTGGAATTTGTTTTGTATTGAGTCTGAAGTAGAAATTCAGCTTTTTCGTTCTAACAACTTCTCAGTTATCATAACTCCTTTTTTTAAATAAAATTGTCAACTATGTAAAATATTATCTTCTCATATATTTGATTCCCGGACATATTTAAGACTTTTCTGGTCCACTAGCATTTTACCCATATACTTATTCACTTGTGTAGATTTCTCAGTATTATTTGAATTCATTCTGTTTAGACATTTTTAATGTTTTATTAGTCAATGGTTTTCTTCTTCATTTTCCTTCCTTCCTACTTTCCTTCCATCTTTTCTTTTTTTCTTTCTGTTTCTTGTGTTATCCTTGCCAAAAAGTCTTGTGTTGGCCTTATGCTGACCTTTATAAAAATTAGGATAATTTACTATTTCTGTGTGCTCCAGAGTATTTTAAGTAGCATAAAAATTATCTTTCTTTAAAAAGTCAATTTCACTATAATTTCCATTCCATGAGGTGTTTTGTTCAGAAGGGCAGTTCTCTTACAACTTTCCAATTTCTTTTCATAGCTGTTAGTATAATTAGGTTTTTTACGTCATTTTGAGCCAGAAATAATTCGTTTTATTTTCCTAGAAATCATCTGTATCATCTAGATACCAGAGAGTTGTACAAAATAGTTTTTAGAGGTCTTTGATTCTCAAGTAAATATATATATATAAACAGATACAAATTTCCCCTTATTTGTTTTATTGCTGTTTTCTCTATTTATTTCCTGATTAGGCTAGCTATTTTTTTTACTATACTGGTTTGTTCAAAAATTGACTTGATTTTTATCTATCTTTTGCATTTTTTAATCTGTGCTATATATATGAATTTTTTTTTTTTTGCTGAGAAAGATTCACCCTGAGCTAATATCTGTTGTCAATCTTCCTCGTTTTGTATGTGAGCTGCCATCATAGCAGGGGCACTGACAGATGAGTGATGTAGGTCCATGTCCAGGAATGGAACCCGGGCCACCAGAGTGGAGCGTGCTGAACTTAACCACGAGGACACAGGGGCTGGTCTTGTTTTATATTTTATAATTAATGAAATCTTTCCTTGCATTCCTCCCCACATGTAAACATTTACAAATATTCAAAGGCTTAGAATATTTAAGTACCTTGTATTGGACTGTGTAAGTGTTCACCAATAGTTGCTGCTTCTTCCTGAAGGAGGAATATGTTTCTCTGCCCTGTTGACTGTGTACATATGGCCATGTGACTTGCTTCGGGTAATGAAATATGAGAAGAGTGGACGTCATTCTAGTTGAAAATCATATGAGCTAGCTCACAGTTTGCCTTGTTCTTTTTATCTCTCTTCCATGACAACCAGCCATGTTTCAGACGGAGGCTGCTCTGTCAGCCTGGCTCCCACAGTGAAGATGATGTCATGTGATGTGAAGGCAGCCTGGACATGCAGAGCCAAAGGGAAATAAGCCTTTGCTATTGTAAGCCACTGAGATTTGGGATTTCTTTCTTACAGCAGCATAACATATATTCTCTTGACTGATAGACTTCTTTGCTGAAACAAACAACAAAAAAGAACTTTAAGAGTCAAGTTAACAGTTAGATAAGTTAAATTTCTGAGAAAATAGTTTCTTGATATACAAATTGCTGTATTGTTGGGCAGAAATTTGGAGTAGATTTTGGAAAATCAACTTCTGAATTAGAGAGACATGGGTTTAGTTTCCCATTCTGCTACTTAGTAGATGTAAGTAAAGTTGAAAATATTACTTAACCTATTTGAGATTTATTTCCTCATTTATAAATTGCAAATGATAACTTCTATGTTATATAGTCCTGATAGAAAGAATCTAGTGAAACGAAAAGCGTAAGTCCCCTGGCGCATAGCAAATACAAATGGCAGGTACAACTCTGTTGACATTATAGACGGTATGTCAAGACTATTCAGCACTTGGAAAGTGTCTTTGTCCTTAATCATGTGTATTTGGAATTTGTATTTGGCTTTGAACCTATTTTATTTGTAATTTTCAAGTACCATAGTGACTTACCAGTATTACTCTTTAACTTTTTATCTGTTATTATTTCCAGCATTCTTTTTATTTTAGAACCACGTGACATCTTTCATCTGAGTTTTAAATTTATTATACTATTGGCTATCTTGAAGTTTAGGATTTCTTAAATTTTTATACATCTTACAATTTTTTAAAAGATGTGAAAAATACCTGTATACATAACTGAGTCACTACTCCCTAAGGCATCAGGAGGTAAGCACAAGCAAATACATTTTAAAGGATGCTATCATATGAGAAGTTTTCACTAGGGGCTGTGAGAAAAAGACTTTGATGAACTCTTAAAGGCTGTTTAATTTTCTCCAACCAAACAGAATAATTAGAGATAATCTGAAATCATTTTTGAAATCTGTTGGCTTTCTGTTGATATATAACAAATTTAGTGTTGTAAAAACAGCATGCCTTTATCATTTCATGGTTTCTGTGGGTGGGTCAGGAGCCTGGGCATGGCTATCAAGGGTCTCACAAGGCTGTAATCAAGGTGTCAGTCAGGGCTGCTGTCTTAACTGAAGCTCAGGGTCCTCTTCCAGGCTTATTCATGCTCTTGGCAGATTTTAGTTTCCTGGGGTTGTAAGACTCTCAGCTCCCAGAGGCCTCCCCCTTCCCTGCTATGTAGCCTTCTCCACAGGCAGTTCACGTCATAACTAGTTACTTCTTCAAGCCCAATAAGAAAGTCTTTTTTTCCAGTCTCCTAAAGCGTAGTCTTAAATAAGATAACTTAATCAAGGGAGTGACATCTTGTCGTCTTTGTCATATTCTATTGGTTGGAAGCAAATCATAGGTGTCACCTGCACTCAAGGGGAGGACATTATAGAAAGGCTTGAATCATTGTGGCATCAGCCTAGGATGTGTTCACCATTGAACTTTAGTAAACTGATTTGCAATGAAGGGTGTGGAAAGTAATAAACAGAAACCTCATTAAAATGAAGTCAGGAGGCCAAAAGGGGGAGCTGTCATGCCCTATCTTGATAGAAGAGCCCAACAGGAAGAAGAAAGATTTCCTATTTTGGCAAGCAAGAAGCTCAGCCAATGAGGGACTATCATAATTCAGCCAATGGAAAGTCCCTACACTTCAAACTCTTAGTTTCTCCAACGTATTCTGTTTACGGCAGCCCTCCCAGCTTCCTCTTCCCCTGTATAAAAGAGTTTCTCTTCCTCATGCTGCTCAGGAATTGCAGGTGGCTTGTCATGGTTGCAACCTCAAATTGCAAGTCTTTTCTGATACTGAATAAACCCATTTTTGCTGGAGACATAACTGACTATTTGCTTAAGGGGAATATATACTTACTAAAGAAACCCCCACCTTATCTTGAATACTGGTTGTAAACTTCTAGAATATTTTATTTGTAATAGAGATTAGCATGGGAAAAGCCATAAGAAAACTAGGGCTTAGATGCCTGTAAATTAGGATTATATCTCTTGGCACTTCCTAATTATACACATATAGAGTTGGTTGCATGCTGATATTTGGGTACAATGTGCCCAATGATGTACTTTTTAAAATTCTGATCTATTTTTCTTAAACTTCTGAACAGTATTTTGCTTGAATGTCAGTTTAGAAACGGAATTGGTTAAGTTTAACGTCCATTGAATGCTTTAGAATTTTGTTTCCTAAAAAAAAATTTTCTCCTGCTTGTAGTCCACTTAGGGAAGAAACAAAAACAAAACTCCTTTTAGTTATCACTTCCTATGTTATAGTAAATTGTTGTGTGTGTGTGAGAGAGCAGATTTTGCAGAATTAATATATCTTGAATGACGATTTATTTATTCATGCTAATGTACTAGAATGGGTCTGCTGAGAAGATCAACAAACCCTCGGGGATGTGTATATGAGATAATCTTCACGAATTGCTTTTCAAAATAGAAGTCATACTTCCTGCTGTAACTTACCTTGATCTCCAGGGATGTTTTTTTCTCTTGTATTTCAGTATTCCTTCTTAGTTTCTTAAGCAAATGAATATTGTTAAACATTTTTCCAAAACTTTAAATTTGAACTTGGAGTTTGCTTTAAGACGAACACTGACAATTTTCTTGAATGATTGTATACACTTTTATCTATAGATATTTGAGAATAGTGGATAAAATAATTATAGGAATAGGATTCCTTGTATTTTCTCCCTCCTTTTCTGTTTCCAACAGAAATGGTTTGAGTCACAATGATGAATACAGAAAATGATATATTTTTGACTCTGAGAAAATATGCTGGTGTTAATGCACTTAAAACTCCTTACACTGACTTTAGACTCTGATTTCAGTAGAGATAGTAGTTATCTTCTTCCGTCCTTTGCTAACCTGGGGTATGCAATTTAGTTATTTAGAACGCTGCTGTGTTCAGATGTCTTGGTAACATTTAAATCATTTCAAAGCAATGTTCTATTTCTTGAAAGTCAAACAAAATTCTTCCAAAGATATGACAGGCAGGATTTTTTCTTCAGTGTCAATAGATAATAAATGAGATTGTGGTGACAAAACTGTAGACAGAAAATGTGTGTTGCTAAAATCACAGACATGTGTTAAAAAGAAAAAAATGCAAAGTTAAATCTCTTTGAAAGTTAAAGATATATGTATGCGAGTCTTTTCATTGCTTTTGCTACATTTCTCTTAAGAGACTAATACTTGAAGTGGATAGTTTATGACATCTTAATTGTTTTTTCCTTTTTTCAAGGAGCACTTCTCTTTATCTTATTTCAGCCTCTGTGCACTTCATCATTTAAAATCATTTCTATCTTGTTGTGCCATCCCAAGACAACTCTCTGAGAGAGAGAGTGGGTTTAGTTCCTTAACTTCCAAACTTGACTTAGAATTTCTGTCATTTCTGGGTGTGCCACCAGCACACCAGGTAATAAAGAGATTTAGTCACTCTGGTCATTAGGTTCAGGATCCACACTTATCCAAAAAGTCTTTTGAAATTGAAATCATCATTCTTTTTATCACAGTTTTCATCGGCCACTGCCCAAAGTGCTAAGCTACTCTTCTCACTAGCATCTCCAGAAAGCTTTGGAATTCTTTGCCCTTGACCCAGTCTTCTACTTTGCTTTTTCCTTTTAAACTTTTCCATTGTACCCCTGGAAATACCGCTTCATAGTTATCAGTCCTTATGCCCTCATCTTCTTCTCCAAGTGTCTATCTGCCTCCTTATCTTAACAGAAAAGAGAGCTTTCCCATGATACCTTTTCCTCTGTAGCTTTTTCAAGTGATGGTTATTTACTTTTTCAAAGTTTGAAACCCAGAGTCAGCCATAGGATTACTGTCTTCCTCTGTTCTTATTTTCATGTCAATACATTTACCTTTCTACCATTTTCTAGAAATCCCTGCTCTTCTTATGTTCACACCATTTAACCTTCTCCCTTGCTTCACACTGTCATTCACCAAACTCTCAGTCACTCTTCCTCTTTAAGCAGACACATTAACGAGATTTTTGGTTCACAGTCTTCCAATTGTCCCAAGTCCTGCCACTATTCTGAGTAATTTCCTCATTCTCATAGAGGACTTATCCAACGTGAGACTGCTCAATTTCGTCACTTCCATATCTCCAATGGCATGCACATTGAAGTTACTTCAGACATGCCTTCCCACAGTCATACCCTGGACCTTTTCATCATCTGAAATTATTCCTCTTCTGAAATCACTAATCAAATCACCCAACTTGCTATCACCTCTTCTCTTTCCAGTCTATACATCACTACTTCCACAATCGCCATGCTTTCACCACATTAGAACCTCCACATTCACCGACATTTTTATTTTCTCCAATAAAATAACCCCTTCTTCACCTCCCTTCTTAATTCAACTTCAGTAATAATTTTACCAGTATCCTAAACTTCCTCACTCCTCTGTCATTTTCTTGCACCCCCTGGAAAACTCTAAACCAGGATAAACTCTCCTATCATCTTTCTTCATGCCTACCTGGGCATCTGGGTCCTGGAGGGAAGCACAGCATAGACAAGGTTATATTAGTATAAATTCATGATCAACAACCTCAGCTGGGCTCTTAACCCTCCCAGGAAATTCATCATCCATCAAAATTTCTATGAGTTCTTCTAATCTCAGCGAAAACTATTTCAAGTCTTCTCCACCATCATCAAACCTCATACCTCCCATAACTCCCATATTGCTTTCTCAGCAGATATCTTTTCTCACTTTACAAAAATGTAGAAGTCACCTCTAAATGCCCTGCTACCAAATGTACCAATCTACCTGCATTGTTCCCAATCTCTCACCCCTTACTTCTTTTATAATAGAGAAGTTCCCTCAATGCCTTTCTGAGGCTTGACCCTTCAATGTGCTTTGGTCCCCTTTTGCTATCCTATTTTCTCAGGAACCTTTTGTTATCCATATTCATCTTTTCTCTTCTCTTCTCTTCTCTTCTCTTCTCCTCTCCTCTCTTCTCCTCTCCTCTCCTCTCCTCTCCTTCTTCCCTTCCTCCTTCCCTTCCTCCCCCGCTCTTCTCCAGTCTCCTCTCCTCTCCCCCTCTCCTCTTCTCTCCCTGTCTTTCATCCCCTCTCCTTCTGTTTTCTCGTCTCCTTTCTCCTCCTTTCCCTCCTCTCTTTCTGAGTCACATATATACGTGCATATACATATGCACGCACACGTGTGTATAGTGTATACTTGTGGACAGACACAAACGTTTAAAACTTCTCTATCAATCTGCCTATTATCCCATAGGCATCTAAGCATACTTAAATCTCTTATTGAAACAAACAAAACCAAAAAACTGTCTTCACTATAACTCTTCAAGCTATTGCCCATTTTCCCCCTTTACAACCAAGCTGTCTGAAAGAAGTATCTATGATTGTTGTCTGCATTTGTTTACCTTCCAGTCCTACATCACTTCACTCTAACTTCTACTCCAGTATGCCAGCAAACAGCTCTCACTAAATCACTAAATACCTGCATGTTTCTATGTTCAATGGACACTTTTCAGTTATCTTCTAGCATCATTTAGCAATGTTGACTATATTCTTCTTCAAACTTTCTCCTCCCTTGGATTTCTCAACATCTTATTATCCTGGCTTTCCTCCTGCTTCTAAGCCTTCTCCTCTTTCTTTATTGACAGGTTCATCTTCCTCTACCTAGCTCTTAAATGTTGGAATTTCTTAAGGCTTAGTCTAAGATATTTTCTATTCTTTCTCTACATTCTTTTCCCAGGCAAGCTCATCCATGCCATGATTTAAATGATGATCCTTAAACATATATTTCCAGCTCAGTCCTCTTCTCTGAGTTTCAAACCTAACTGCCCAACTGCCAACTTAACGCAGCTACTTGACTGTCTCAAAGTATCTAAAACTCATCAGGTACAAAATTAAATTTTTTATGACCAAACTAGTGCCCAGTTTAGAAAATGACACGTTAATTTATTTGTTAAACAAGAAAGCTGGGAGCAATCCCTGAGTCCTTCACTACCTCAATTACCATATCAAAACCAATCTATTTTCTTTTCTAAATATTTCAGGAATCGATCCAGTTCCCTTCATCTTTAATACTCCCACGATAGTTACCTCTGTAATTTGCATATGTATTGTCAGGGTTCTCCAGAGAAACAGAAACCATAAGATATATGGAGAGAAATAAATAAGAGGTGATTTTTTAATAGAAATTGGCTCACATGATTTTAGAGGCTAAGAAGTACCAGGATCTGCCTTCTGTAAACTGGAGAACCAGGAAAACCATTGGTATAATTCAGTCTGAATCTGAAGATGTGAGAACCAGGGAAGTTGATGGTGTTATTTTCAGTCAAAGTAAAAAGGCCTGAGAATTGAGGGGCTAATGATGTAAGTTCAAGTCTGAATCCAAAGGCCTGACAACCAGGAACACCAATATCTCAGGGCAGGAGAAGACAGATGTCCCAGCTCAAGAAAACAGAGAGCCAATTCGTCCTTCCTCTGCCTTATTGTCTATTCAGGCCCTGAATGGATTGAATGATGCCTACCCACATTATCCCCTGTGATATATTTTTCAATTACAACCAGAATTTTTAAAATACCAATAATGAGACCCTCACCAAGCTGAAAAACTTTTAATGAGATCATTGATCTTTGAGAAAAAATAAAGACCAAAATCCTTTTTTTTTAAAGATTGGCACCTGACCTAACAACTGTTGCCAATCTTCTTTTTGTTTTCCTCTCCAAATGCCCCCAGTAGATAGTTGTATATTTTAGTTGTGGGTCTTTCTAGTTGTGGCATGTGGGATGCCACCTCAGTGTGACCTGATGAGCAGTGCCATGTCCGTGCTCAGGATCCAGACCGGTGAAACCTTGGGCTGCCAAAGCAGAGCACGTGAACTTAACCACTGTGCCACGGGGCCAGCCACTAGACCCAAATCCTTAAAATGGCCAGGAAAGCCCCAGTAGTCTGGCTTCTTGCTACCCCTGCAGTCTCTGCTCTCCACCTTGTCCTCTGCTTTTCACTACGTTGACCTTGAGTTCCTGGGATCTGCCTGCCCATTTCCACTACTGGGTTTTGCATATACTGTTTTTCTCTGTCAGGAACATTTCTTTCTTCCTCCTTTTTTGTGTGCTAATTCATTCATTCTTAATATTATAGTTAATTATTTTTCAGGAAGCTTTCCTTGATTCCCAGTATAAATCAGATATAAGTGATTTATAGAAATAATAGAAAATGGAAATGATAGAATATAGAAATAATCACAGTTCTCAGTACACCTATCTCGATTCATAATTATATATCATCACTGTAATTATTTGACTAATATATGACTTCTCTACTAGACTTTAAGCTCACTGAGAATAGGGACTGTGTACTTTTTGCTCAACATTTTTATCACCTGCACATAGCATAATGGCTATCACATTATGGATACTCTGTAAATATTTGCATAGCTAATTAATTAGTCTTGGCAGATGAGGCAAAGCAGAGGGGTGGCTACTTAAGGTAAACTAATTTGGAAGGAAAATTTAGCTGGCCAGATAAAAGTAATTACTAAATTCAAGTCCTGATGTAAAATGATTTTTTGGTTTCTCTATTTCGTCCCAGAGTATCAGAGTCCATTAAGATGGGGTCTATATTGGTGATTTTTACGTACGGCAGAGCAATGAAGAATTACTAGCACCGTTTTTCAAAATACCCATTCTTTCCCCCACCCACACCCCTAAGGAAGGGCATAGTCTTGGGGAATAGGGACAGTAACTGAGAAATCATTTGTTTTAGGATGGCTTAATAAGTAATCCATAGGTCAATGAATAAAATATTCTTAAGGTGGGGATAGGAGTAGGAGATATGCTTTAGAATTACAAGAGTGATTTATTCAAATTACCTATGCCTCTACACATCTAGAAGATTTCAGTTTTACATCCAGCAAGGAGGGTATCACCTCTTGCTTCCTTGTCTAGTTAAGGATTTCTGGAACAGGTGGAACTGTGCTCCACCTTTGAGATGTGTTAAGCTTAAAGAATTATTGAATTTTTAAAAAAGTATCATCCCTCTATTGGCTGAATGGAGGTGGGTTTGAGAAAGTAGAAAGACTTTGCTCGTTCCACAGATATTTGTTGAGGGCCGCCATATTCCAATTAATATGCAGCTACTGGCATGACCATGACATATTTTTTATCTGCCTTTATGGGATTTGCATTCTCATGAGGAGATAAATAATAAACAAGGGAACCTATATAAGTGAACTTCTATGTTGTGATAAGTGCAAGGAAAAGAATAAAGAAAGTCCTGTGATTGAGAGTAATTGGGAGGGGGTGAAGACTTCCATCAAAAGGGCTTTTTGGAAGAGGAAATGTCTAACCTTATACCTGAAGAACAAAATGCAAAGGAAAAATGTGTTCAGAGAGAACAGCAAGCCCAAAGACCAGCAGAGGGAGGGGTTATTGTACTCTAAGAACTGAAAGATCACTGTAGCCTGCGGCACAGTGAGCTGGAGCTAGAGATCCAGAGAGCAAGTGACATGTACTGAGGTGGAAGGGTGATCAGGGGCCAGGTCATGCAGTTTTAGTTCATGGTGACAAGTCTATATTAAGTTCTAAGTGCAAGCAGCAGCCACCAAAGAGTTATAAGTAGTCCAATAGAATGATATTTTAGCTTCTGTGTGGAGAGTGATTTGGAGAGGGCAGGAGTGGAAGAACAGAGACCACTATTATTTCAGAATTCCAGGAAAACTATGAAAGTGGCATGGGCCACAGTGGGAACATTGGCTCTGAGTTGGTTTGAGATTTATATTAGATCTGATTCTTCACTATTGTTTCTCTGGTTCCTAAAAAGGGGATTTGGTTGTGACTCATTGGAGAGCAACAGGAGTGACTAGGGAAAGAAAGGCTAAGGTTTTTAGTGAGTGAACAGGAATAGCTGGTAGGTCATGAGATGGCAGGACTTAAGTGGGAAACTTGTAAAATGGCTAAAACGACTTGTGCTTCAACGAAGCAGAATCTCCTTACTGAGAATGAGAAAAAGAACATTCTCTACTTGAAGCCGTGAAGTAGAAATCATGACTTCAAAGAAGATCCCGGTTAGATTTAAGGCAAGGAGGTGTGGGGATTATTCAGAGAGGAGAGTGAGGATTCAGAGGAATGTGCTAATCCTCCATTGGGAGTTACAGGGCAACAGAGGAAGTATGTGGGGCTGTAGAGAAGATTCTCTTATTTCTGTGCAGTTAGAGCTTTCTGAGCAAATTTTATTGAAACAGGATCTGAACTAAAAGACAAGCCTGAAAGTTGAATATGACTGAGTAGATAAGAAACCCTCCAGAGAGGTTGACCTCCCTGGAGGCATGTGTTTATATTTCAAAAGTAGACGAGTCTTGGGACTGTGGAGTTGCCCCTGGATTGTGCATATACTCATCTCAGGGTTCCCCTGGAGAATTTATTTACATTCCAAAGGGTTAGAACCCAGGATCCTCTCCAATAAATTTCTAAGGAAACTTCCCAGGAAGGGAGAGGGCAGCTGCTTCTCTATCTTATACAAATGCCCAGATCTATGTTTTTTGAGTTCTTCACCTACAGTATGTGTACCTATTATACTACCAAGCCCTATGTGTAGGATGATTTCTAGTTTTCACCACATTTCCCCAGAGGAAAAAATTGGGACACAAGAGAACTACACATTTATTATTTGTTGTAAGTGAACAATAATAATCTCCTCTACTTCAGAAACCTTCTGTGTGCATTCAGGATAATGCTAACAAATATATATACACCAAAAACTTAAAGATTTTTATCAGGAAAAAGAGAGGTGGTGAATTATGCGAAGTTTCGACAATATAAGGATGAGTCCTAGTGATGAAAGGATGAATGGAGAGTCTTGGTATTCCAGAGATGCCTACAATAAATTTTTGCCTTAGTTAAGCAAGAGAATACGAGGGTCTACACTCGGTCAATTGCTATAAGGAAGGAATCTGAAGACATATTTTAGAGATTTAGATTCTCTGGAGTTGGTGCTGGACTAGATGTGGAATGCAAGGAAGGGAAAAGAATCCAAAATGACTTTAGGTTCCTCCTTATGTCACTAGGTAATAGGTATAAATTGACATTTAGAGATAGGTATAGGAAAAAATTGAGAAGGGAAGATAAAGAACTCAGTATTTGATATGTTGATTTTTTTTTCTGCTTTATCTCCCCAAATCCCCCTAGTACATAGTTGTATGTCTTAGTTGCAGGTCCTTCTAGTTGTGGCATGTGGGACGCTGCCTCAATGTGGCCTGATGAGCGGTGCTGTGTCTGCGCCCAGCATCTGAACCAGCGAAACCCTGGGCTGCCACAGTGGAGCACGCGAACTTAACCACTCAGTCACGGGACCGGCCCCTGATATGTTGATTTTTTAACATCTGGATTATTAAGGTATAATTGACATGAAATAAAAATAACTCTTTTTTGGAGTACAGTTTTATGAGTCTTGACCAATATATATAGTCATATAAGCACTACCAAAATCAAGATATAGAATACATCCATCACTTTGTATGGTCCTTCATGTTCTTTCACAGTAAATCCCCTTCTTAGACCTCCAGCACCTGGGAAACACTGAGCTGTTTTCTGTCTCTAACCATTTGTCTTTCCAGAATGTCATATAAATAGAAGCATACAGCATATAACCTTTTGTGTCTCACTGTTTTCACCTAACATGATGTTTTTGAGATACATTAATGCTGTTGCACATATCAATGGTTGGTTTCTTTTTTACTGTTGAGTAGTATTCCATTGTATCATTAGATTACAGTTTATTCATTCACTAGTCAATGCACGTTTGTGTTGTTTCCAGTGTTTGGTGATTGTGAATAAAGATACCATAAACATTCATGAAAAGGTCTAAACTTGGAAGAGAAAGTTGAGCGGATTAAGACTTTAAGAACTATCAGCTTATGGAGAAACATAAATCCTATGAATTATGTATTGAGCGAGATGAGAAAAAAGTCAAGAAAGAAATCGTTAGAAAATCGCTTTTAAAAGGCAGACAAGGAAGATGAAGCTCTGAAGGAGACATAGAGTGATAGGCAGATGCAGTGTGCACCATAAAAAGTGTTGGATCACAGAAACCCAAAGAGCAGAGCTACAGGAAGTCAAACAACATTTAAAAGGAAAGAGATGCAAAGGATGTCTCATAAAGCGAAAGCCAAGTTAAAGTTAGCAAAGGTGAGCTGAATTGGGTAGTTCCATCGCTGTTAAAGAAATGGACTTAAAATAATTTGCTGTGGGAATCCAAGGTGTTTGCAGGTTTAGACTATTGCATCCAGATGGAAAGTTTTGTTTTTGGGAGGGTAGGACTCTATAATGCTGTTGGGATTCATTGTCACCTTACTGACACTTGGGTGTAATGAGGAAAAGTTTGACAACTGAATCCCAGAGGTACAGATTCTGCCAGAACAACTGACCTTCCTGGTGAGTCTTTAACTCAGGTGGGTGACAGTTCCAGTGAAGAGGACTCATCAAGTTGGGAATGAGCAGAAAAAATGATGACTTTAAGAAGACTGAATTTTTCCACCAATCGTGTGAATGAATTTAGAAGT
Organism: Equus asinus; assembly: GCF_041296235.1. Lineage (NCBI taxonomy): Eukaryota > Metazoa > Chordata > Mammalia > Perissodactyla > Equidae > Equus > Equus asinus. The sequence goes on along the minus strand of NC_091800.1, from coordinate 38,630,076 downwards.
GCATACTCGCTCAGTGGAGCCTTCATTTGAGACCAAAGCCCTGGCTGACACCTCGATTGCAGTCTTGTGGAGATCCTGAGCAGAGGACCCAGCTAGACCGTGCCTGGATTCTTGACCAATAGAAATTGTGAGACAATAAGTGTAGATTCTTTTTAAGCTGTTAAGTTCTGGCATAATTTGTTATGCAGCAATAAATAACTAATATGCATCACAACTCCACATTCAGTGAAGTCTCTTTGGTAGCTCGAAATTGTCTGTGGTAGTCAATTCTGCGTTAAAATTGGTAAATGCTATAAACCAGGGCTTTTACTCCCCTTGGAGAGCTGTTGCTCAATATTTACTAGTACACCACTACTGACAAAATCAAGAACTTTGGAAGTCAGAGAGCAGGGTTACCCTACATAGTGAGATATGGGAACAAAAGTTCAAAATGAAGGTAGATGTCTGGTAGGAAAAAGGATTGGCCTTATAAAGCATTTGAACAATAGGCAAAGGGTGCCAAGAATAGAGCTTGATAGAGAACTGAAGATGTCTTACATACTTCATGCCCACTCAGAAATATTCTCTTCAGGTAGATGTGCATGGCTGGAGTAAGAGAATAAAGTAGCAGGTGCGCAGACATTATTATATGGAGCATGAACTGGTGAGAGTGCAATATTTCTTCTGCTTTATTTTCTAACAAATGTAGTTATTATTATTAGGTCCTCATTTTAAAAATAACATTTATTTATAGCATTTTACAGAGTGCAAAATTCCAATTATTCTTAAAAAAAAGAATGTGATAGAAAATTGCCCAAATAGAAAAATGTAGAATATTAAAGATAAGTTCAGATTAAAACAATAAAAAGCAATGAATTTATTCCCTTCATGAAATTAGTAAATGAGATTTGCCTAAGAGCAAATAAATGTGCTACATTCATTTAGAATTTTCTTTAATGTGGGCTATTCTATTTTTAAACTCATATGTACTATTAATGATAATTATGAAATAAACTTCACACTGCTATCTTTGTATCAAAATTAGAGAAGCATTTTGTTTCTTTGTAATTTTGTTTATTAATTACAGCTATGTATATATTTCTTATCATTTGTGGTGGCAAACTGTTGCTGTTAGAATGATTGAATACTAAGGTATTTCAACAAGCAAAGAGATACAACACAGAAAAATAGCTAAATATATTGATACTCGAGGAAGCAGACAGGAAGCCAGGTAAGTAATGTCAGAGGTACCTGTCAGCATGAAGCAGAATTTGGGATTCAGACACAGAGATTTCTAGTTCTTGAGGTGGGAGGAAGACGAATGACTAGTAAGAAGGAAAAACTCCTGCCATGGGGACTGGAGAACTGGCCATATTATAAAGATGGGACAAACGCCAGCAGAGGGGAGAAAGGTGGGAAAGAGTTTTAAGTCAGCTTCAGGAAGACGACAGAAACTCAATTACAGAAGTGAACTGCAAGGCCAGACCCAGATTAACAAGGGTTTGGGCTGTCAGTCGCGTTCCAGAGCATTGGACAGAGCTCCTTCCGAGTCCATGAGCTATAGTCAGGATTGTTCTTCCAAGAGTGAAGCCGAGCTGACTCTGCAGGGAGAGTTCAAAGTGCTTAGCTGCAAAGAAAAGCAGACCGTCAAGGCCAAAGGTGTTTCATGGTGCAAGCCTGAATTTAATTATTTGCCTTCTATTGCTGTGCACCTCTTAGAAAATGTTTGTTTTCATCTCTATGGGCAAATAAAAAATTAAGAATATTAATGAAATTTAAGTAAAAATCACTTTGTCCAATTTTCTTGATGTTTTAAGAAGTGGTAACTTTGCCATATAAATTTTAAACATGATTTCATGACCTTTTTTGCTGAAATACAAATTCTGTGACAGTCCTCTGTTTTAAAGTTTGTTTCTGAGCATAGTTGAACTGTGTACTTTGGGCTGACACTGTTACAGATTGATACTTAGATTTAATGGTTCCAGGGATTTCATTAACATGTTGTCCCTTCTTTCCTCCTGATCCTTGATGGAGCTGTTAAAAAAGCCTAATGGGACCTCACATTGGTGGCAGTGACACCAATCAACTTGATAAACCATTATTTGGCACTACTCTTAAATAACTTTTCAAAGAGCTTTCAACTTGTGTTAATGTTGGCGTACAAACTAATGTTTATTTTTCAGGTATTATTTCTTGAGACATCATGTCAAAATATATCCTTAAAATTAAATTTAGTATCTTCAAAATACTACTTCTAAAATAATTAATATAGTAAAATAAAAGTATAAACTATTTATAAAGATTTAAAAAATTTTTACATATTATAATTGTGTAAATTAGAATATAAAAACAATTTTCACAAATATTATCAACACCATTTTGTACATAATACAAGGGAAGATGAATTAACCTAATAAAAAGATTATAGATAGCAGTCATGATAAAAATATAGATATTCTAAGTTTCGGTTCAACATTCAATCTAATAGATGGGCTCTGCAGTAGAGAGAAAGAAATTTCATATAAAATTTTTAGAATGAAATCAGGAAATCAAAAAATTATTTTAAGAATATTATGTAGATAATAGTTCTTATGGAGACCTCTTATCTGCTATATATCCTTCTTTTTTAATGATTTAAAATTCTCAGAATCCTTTTAAGTAACATCTAAATAGGTAAAACTAAGCAATATGTGCAGATATTTTTGGTATTGGAGTATTAGAAGCTGATTTGCAATTGCATTTCTCAAGAAAAATAGGTGACATTGGTGGCACCCAAGAATATGCCATTTTTAATCTTTTCTTTTGTAGGCCGAATAAGGTTGGCATTGATGCAAAAGAAACTCACTGTTTTTTAAAGAATTTATATAGTGCCATCTATCTGCCACTACTCTGAGCTGACTTATTCAGCCCTTTTATGAATAATGGCCTTTTATTTCAGAGACACAGTTTACTAGTTTGACTCTATAGTCAAACATTTGTCTGCATTGAGCTTTATTATCTGTTTTTAGATTTTATATTCTTATGGTTTTAAAATACATTTTTGGCCATTTTCCAAACTCAACACTATCTTAAGACCAAGGTCCTTGCCAAAGTTAGAAAATTTATAATGAATTGAACACTGTATGCTGTAGTCAAATGACAGTATTTCCTACTAGTTATTCCAAATTATAAACATAGCTTTTTATTTTATTGACGAATAAGTAAGCATATCCTAACATAATTTTGAAGCTTATGCTTTTGAAATTATCTTTCCAAGACTTTCATGGCTACTCATTTTTCTGTGAATGCACAATTTATAACCAAAAGAGATTTAAACATTAAATAATTATACTATGTTGGTTGATGAAATAAAAACTGCTACTTTCAAATGAAAAAGGGTAAGAAAAAACATTAGGGAGGGGTTTGGTGATGGAGACAGAGAACAAAGTCTTTCAGATTTTTATCATCAAATACTGCAAACCTTGATGTGGGTAAGAACAAACAAGAAAATGTTTTCTACCTTATAATGAAAATTCTTTTGTATATTTCAAGCTATCTTTTCATGAATTATGAGACAGAATAATACTAATGAGGTGCATACTGATTGACTGGAATGTTCTCACTTTGTTAACCTGGCCAATCGCATTGAGTTTTGTCTCATCATCCAAACAGCTCTTAGCAGAGAAAATTGTCAATAATCAGAGACAATCAAGGCAGAAAATTGATGCTTTTTGGACACTTGGAGCAGCACAGGTCAGGATGCCCTTCGAGAGCACGCTAACAAGATGATACAGGAAAGGTACTGCCAGTTTGGGTGGGGAGTATCATTTGATCATTGTTAAAGCTTTCAAAAGACCTTTAAAGCTAGACAAAATATTGTCTCCAGATGGTTACAGGCCCAGGATTAACTTTTACTGTCTCCTTTTCACTGATTTTTTCCTCCATATTTCTGTCAATAAATATGGAACAAACAAAGAATTAATCTTATACATTCGCATTTCCATAAAAGAATTGGGGAGATTTTTATCCTTCTCTTTAAATCAATATTAAGCAGCACTGGAACGGACTGCTCACTTTTCACACACCTTTGTTATATTACTCTCAGGCATAGCACTGAAATCATAACCTTGTGACAGAGGGGAAAGTGGATCTAGTTCAAATCTTTGCACAACTCTGTGTGATTTCAAGCAAGTCACTCAACCACTCTGAGAGTTTCCTTATATGTGGATTAGAGGTAACGGTATACAGCTTACAGAATTTTTATGAGGATACAGTAGATGTGAAATGTGTAGCATTTGGGACATCTAAAGTCACTTAGCCAAAAACATACCTTTTATTGTTGATTGCATTGTCAGTTTCCCTGCTCTGAACTTGATATTCTAAGAAATTGGGAAAGAATTTCAAGCACACAAGGTCTTACCCGCAAGTACTAAAATCCTTAAACATATTGCAAATACATAGAAATAAAGACACATGCAAAAACATTAAAATGTAGAAGACCTACAAATGAAGATTTCATTCTTTGACACCACCTTTAGACCCAGAATGGAATAGGGACAAGGTCTTTGGTTTGCCCATGTAGATTTTCCTTTACGTAGGCATTATCTCTGTAATCTTAATAAGCACCGTTTCTTTAACTTGTTTTGTAACACCTTATGGCTTGAATGTATAAATAAAATTATAAAGAATATATGAAGTGTGAGAGACAGTTGAAATCTACTTGTGACATGTGTTATAAGTATTAGGGAAGTGAGAGTCACGTGATTTGCTCAAGGGACAGTATTTCATCTCTGGTATAACATCCAGAGTGATCTTCAGCTGCTGAGAAAGTAACACATAATGTGTGGTGTACCTCTCACTTCACTAATCAACAAGCATGCAAGAGAACCACTGCCTGAGTAACACTGAATGCACCGGTATCATAAGGGTGTTATACCGTTGCTTCAAACATTTCACTGGTTAAAATATTCTTGAATCAGATTGTGTCGAATTCAACAAGCAACCCTATATAGCACCTACTATTTACATTTCAAATAACAGCATTATGCTGCTAAGTGATACAGCTTAGGAAAAGTTCTTACTGAGAAAAAATAAGGAAAATGCACCTCCATAGCATAGTTCCATGGATAATATTCCTAGCATATAATATTGCTCAAATTTGCAATGAAATTTGTAAAATTTTAATAAAAAATGTCACATAAACTTTGTTGACCCATATGTAGAGGTCTTGTTTTTCTATTGCATGTCTAAATGCTCAAAGATGTTAATATTTATTAACATTCATTCCGAGCAAATGATGGATTTTTTTCAAATCTAGATATAAGGAGGTAAATTATTTAGTTGTATTGGTACTCACTAACTTCACCTTTGTGTAAAAATCAAGAGACTCTGTCTGAGGAACTATAATAACAATACCTTCTCCTCATTTAGGTGCTTGATAGCAACACATATTTTAAAAGGTTCATCCTTCAGGAATCTGGAAGTCAGAATTTGACCAACAACAAATACAAAGTTTGAGCAATGACTAAAAGGTAAGCAATATAGACTACTACCCATCAAAAAAATTGCGAGTAAAGCTCCTTTAAAACATTTGCTACATTGAAGAGAACCTAATTCAGATGTTTTTTGGACACACACAATTCTATCATATTGCTTATCTAATTTCTTAATCTATGAAGACAGTAATTTGAAAGAGGGAGTCACACAAAACATTTTTAATAGCAGAAGTGCTAGCTAAAAAAAGCAGCTGGGAAACCTATCACAGAATGTATACTAATTTACAAAGGCATTCAATAAATATTTGTTATGCTTCTACTACATATGTGGACTGAGATGCAAAGAGGAACAAACATGTTTTTTGCCTTAAATTAATTAAGAATTACTCAATTTTATTCATAATCTTCTTTTTAGGAAAAAATGGAAATTTCACATACAAAACAAGTTAAGTTTTATTATCTGCACAATTTTCTTAGGTGAATGTTCTCCTGAGAATCAGACCAATTAGGTGATAATATGCACTAATGTCTACTGTTCTAAGTGACAGTGGATAATGTCAGAGCACTGAACTTTAGCTTTATTTCAGAGAAATTCTGCTTATCATATTTCCTTTAGGTATATATTTATTCCACGTAATGATACGTTCATGATAATTTCAAGGTCATAATTCCTACAAGTGAGTTTTTCATACTTCATCACTATATCTGCTCATCCGCTGTATATATTCCTTCAGTCATCTCTCCTGACTGTTTTCACTTAATGACAGCTGTGTCCCAGCGAGTCTAGTGTGAAGTTCTGAAGACTACATAAAGATGAACAAAATGAAATTTCTTCCTAGAAAGTATTCTTCTTCCAGAAGACAAGACTAACCTGTATATAATGCATCACAAATGGTAAACTAGAGTTATGAAGGAAGCTATTGGTGGGAAGGCTGGAATAAGCATCTCCACCTAGGGCAGCCAGGCAAAACTGCATAGGAGAAAATTGAGCAGCATTTTGAAAGATGAACAGGAATTTGCCAGATGGAGAACAATTGGGAAGAGAGTATTCCAGAGTATGGAACATAGCATTTGGAAGTAATGGTAAAAACTTACAAAGTTTGAGGAATACGAAACCTTTCCTTAGGTAGATAATGCTAGAAGTGAATAAAAACATTAGCTAAGGGCATTGATTGTTTCACATGAGACAATTTGTTGGATCTGTGCATTGTCAACATGGTTTTTCGTAAGGGCAAATATTAAAGGGATTATCAGAGTACAAAGCTATTGCACCCCAGACTTTCTTATTAATTTGAAATTAGGCTCCTGTCACTCATCTAACTACGGAAAACTGTTATTAAAATTATTGAAACACCTCATTCCAACTTGTTTCCTATGCTTTTGTTTGTTTTGTTTTCTATTACACAGGGAGTTTCTATGAGCTGCTAAAATGCTCTCAATGCCTTGTGTTGCCAGCACACCTCACCCCTTCCTAGCGAATAGATACAAACACCAAGTAGGAACAGGGGTATAAGATCTGAGGGTCTGTTCCTCAAAAAAAGAGACACACCTTTACTAGTATTTAAGATAATAAAATTGATAAACAGAGATTTTTATAGGATCTACCATATATCAAGAATGATGCAAAGTGTAGAACCATAAACTTTTAGACTTGAAAGAAGATTTTGGGGTCATGTAGTCCTACTTCTTTCACAATTAAGAAATTTTCTCACAATGTCCCTGACAAATGGTCATTCAACATTTTATCAAGTTTACCCAGTGCTCACTTTTTTTAGAGAAATTTGTTTACCAGTTCATACTATTTGAAGTATCTTCCTGTTATGGAGATGTAATCTGACTCTTCATAACTTTTACCCACTGATCCTGGTTTTGGCCTCTGATAATTTTTAGAATAAGTATATTTCCCCTTACACACAATAGGCTTTCAAATATTTGGAGATTTCAATCAAGCCCTCCTCTTTCCAAGCTAAATATTCCACATTGTCTCAACATTTCTATAGATGGGGTTTTTGGGACCCATCACCGTCCCTGCTTCCATTCCCTGCACACTACTGCGTTTGTTAACTCCATTGAACTAAAGATATAGAAGGCTCACACTATAGCCTTGTTTCCAATTTTGGAACAATAGAGTACCACTGGCTCATACCGATTCCATTTACTTAAACCTCTTACATTTTCACCCAAATTGTAATTAATTGCAATCTCTTCCAGCCTGAACTTTTATATTCAATTGTTGACTCAAATAGGGATATCTGAAACTTAAGTGAAAACTTTAAATGTCACATTTCTGCTATTCAAAAATTTAGCCATCCCTCTGAGGTTCTTGTATCCTAAAAATATACTCAATATGTCTTCTGTGGCTTCATCTGATCTGCAGTTAAAAACACTGCATAGTCCAAGACCAAGGACACCTTCTAAAGCATGCCCTTAAGAGGCTGGTTTTCAGATTGAACATAATCCATGAGTCAACTCTTTGTTCAGCCATCTATGTGTCTACCTGTGGGTACTATTGTTGAATATCATGTGGGAATATCACGAGAAATTCTGCCAAACACCAACTTCCCAAATGATTCTGTACGAAACTTGATGACTGGGCCTTCTCCACTCATGAGGTGGGTTGTATTTTTTCTCTTTTTCCTTGTTTGTAACAAGGTTTCTTGTTTATTCAGTTTTTGCTGAACAGAATGTAAGTCATGCAATAGGTGACCTTATTATGCAAGTGAGACTTTTGAACAGAGATACATAATATGTTATCCATACGTCAAAATATTTAAAATAGCATCAAAAAGATTGAGGATACTTGAAATATGGAACATCTATTAAAAAATTACTAAAATAAAGGACCAAATTCATGTTAGTTAAGGGTACTTGTTGAACTCGCGCGTTACAATAAACTAAGACAAATAATTTTTTGGAACCCTTTGTCCGGTCAAAGCAAATGTTCAAGAGTTTGACCTTTTTCTTGCCTTAGTTTCTATATCATAGTATGACTCTATAGAATTTACATAATTTTGGCATTCCACCTTAGAATATAAGTTTCTTAGAGGCAGAGGCTAAATCTTAACCACCAAGCAGCCTCAGATCCTTCCTAGCACAGAATCTGGCACTTGAAATCTATTTATTCAATAAAGATGTAATAAATTAATGTTTATGAGTTTTTTGGGTTGCTAACTACAAGTTGTATCACCCCTACCACTAGCCCAGATAGCTAAATTAGTAATCCTGTTGGATGAACTTCACTCACATTTTTCATCTGCCTGTTGGAGTGTCTGTCTAAAATAATTTTGGTTTTGGCAGAGTAGATATTAAACTGACAGTGGTTAGCCAGTAGGCTTAGTAGCTTATTAAGGCAGCTCCTGGAACTTAATGAGAGATCCATGTCATTAGCACAGAAGTAGGTGCTTGTCTTCTCATTTTCTGTGGCAGGAAAGTATTCATTCAGGTCACTTGAAAGCTGTATCAAATTACTTTGAAATAAATTTTTAAAAAGTAGGGGTAGGACACAAGTCTCTTTCTTGGATTTTGATTGGAACTTAATGTTGAGAGTCCATTCCTATGTGCTCTGATTCTCACAGTGGTATTATGGCTCAGACTTTGAAGGAACCTTCATAGCCTGAGATCTGTGCTGAGATCACATAGTTTGGCTCATAGTGATTCCTGTCTATAGAATCAAAGTCTAACTGTAGATCAATACTGCTGACAAAGGCTTACATTGTTCTCAAATATGTTCCCAGCAAGGCTAAAATTTCTCCACAAAGCACAAGGTGAAAAATAGGGTAGATGTCTAGCAATGGTCAACAATGGAATAGCTCTATCTGAGACCCACATTTCTGTCATAAAGGATATTTTGTCGAGGAACCCAGTTCTATAGCATTCCAAAGTATAATCTTCCCCAGGGAGGTCCTATTTTATTCTTTCTAGATTAAGAGTTGTTGGAGCATATTAACAATGTTTAAACATGCTTTTATCAAAGACAACCCTCCTCTGAAGTCAAATTCTTTAGATTCATTTTTCTAAATCCTAGAACCCAACAGTGCCTTAGTACCAACAATTAACTGACGCACTTTATCAGTTATGATTCCTTGAGTTGTGAGTGATAAAACGTCCAACTAAAACCAGAATGAAAACAAAGAATGTATTGGCTCACTTATCTGAAAATTCTTGAGGTGTGGCTAGCCTCGGTCCAAGCCTGATCCGGTGCTCAAATGATGCTGCCCATTTCTTTTTCTTGTCTGCTTTCTGTTGTTTTGGCTTCAGCTTGGTTCTCACAAAGGCTCCCTTCTTGTCCACTGAAGTGTTGCCCTTCTCTACAATTTTCCGTCTGTTCCCTTCTTTATCCAGAGATTCATGGAAGAATTAATCAGTTTCCAGTGATTCTCTACGTGAAACCACGGCCTTTTGCTTTATAGATTCTCTCTAATGAGCAACAGTTACTTAACAGGTTTCAAGTCACTTTGAAATCCATGAGTATATCTGATCCTGACAACCATCCCATGAAGTAAGTAGAGCTGTATCATTGTCTTTACTTCATGGAGTCAGGGAGAGTTAATTTGTTGTTTGAGGTCATAGCTAATAAGGGTCTAAACAGGGATTAAAAAAACCTTTCTCATCCTAGATCTTATGCACGTTTACCTCTACTATCATACATCTGAACTGTTGGAAAAATGAGGTGACATTGTTGTACCAACAGGAGCCCAGCTTGTGTTGAGGTTAATCGTACTGTTCTGGCATATGCTGGCAATGAGCCTGACTGTTCGTCTGATGAGGGCACCTTCTGTTCTACATTTGAAAAAGAAAGAAGAAAAAGGTGGATGAAAATAAATAAAACAAAGATACACTGACAGATAGTACTTTAAAGGAAAATGAGATGAAACAGTAAAAGTAGACAAGGTGAAAACACAAAATTCAACTGAACAGACAGAATATCCTCAAAGGCCTAAGTCAAGTCTTTTGTCTGAATTTAAAATAGTTAAAAGCAAGAAGTTAGTGAACTGCAGATAAAGACTGAGGGCTATTGTAGCAATCAAAGGGTGAGGTGTGCTGAAGACGACAGGTGGAATGTCCTGATCTAATATCACCAAACATTTGTGGCGAGTGAGAATGGAAATAGAAAAATAATCAAAGGCACAAAGAAGAAAGAGGTTTTTACAAAAGTGAAATCACTTAATCAGAGCTGAAAAGAAGAAACATAAGTTCCAAATATTTTACAAGTTTGAATTTCCTACAGTTTGAACCAATTTAATCTAAATCTTAGGGACAAAGTGACCACAACTTGCATCTTGTTTAAGAGTGAAAGCGTTATGGGCTGTCAGAAAGAAGAAATTCTTTTAGGAGAGTAAGAATTAACTAATGGTGATTTCTAACTCCAACTAGAAAGCAGAAGTGTTGAAACTCTTGCTGAAAATACAAATGCTCTGGATTCATCCCTAAGATTTTGATCCAGTACTCTGAGATGTGGCCAAGAAGAATTGGTGTTTCTTAACCTGAGCCTTAAGAAGTTCTTAGGGCTTGAGTCTGTCCTTGTCAGTTGGGAATTTTGGGTTAAGTGAAGTCTCATCTGTGAAAAAGAAAGAAATCTATAGAAAGACATGAGTCCATTCTAGTAAAAAGATTTTGAGTTTAGAATTGAGATCTTGCCGTGCAACTCTTAGCTGACTACCCATAACATTGTCAACATATGCAAAATCTTGGTTAGCATTTTATCTATGGCTCAAATAAATTATGACTGCAATAAGTACTATAGCTTTTTTCCCAGAACATTGATTTGTCCGTTTTATCAAATGTTGTCAAACGTGAAGGCAAATGCAATGTTTTGTCACTGTCAGGCATCCTGACAATCTCAGCACCATGTTAATGCTTCTATGAGTAGAGCTTAATGCGTTTCTGTGCTTATCTTGATCCTTACAGCAACAGAAATTAATAGTAAAACTTAGTATGTATATGACACTTTTCATCTTCAAAATGCTTTAGAAATATTAACTAATTTATGCCCCTCTGCGCAAAATGTAGCACAAGCCATATTACTGCAGGGGAAGAAAATTTGTCAGGAATCTGCTCTGGGAGCCGTTGCACAGCACGTCGTGGTGTCTGCAGATCCAGTGCTTTGTCAAACTGCCAGTGGACATTGATAGAGAGCAAACATAACTCGGCAAGAAATGGCAAGAGAACCCCAGAGGTGGCGGGATGGAGACGGGGGGAAACAGAGCTTGTAGGCTCTATGTAATATGCAAGTAGCCTTCATTTGATATTCTACTTTTTACCAAACTTGGTATAATAAGTGTATTATATGGTTCAAGTCCAAATCAAGAAAAGAAGGACCCAGCCTTTGAGAACTGTTAAGGTCCCATTACAAAGTCTTATTGACTTTTCCAAGGAGAGAAATACTCATCTAAAATAAACTTTTTGGGGCCAGCCCGGTGGCACAGTGGTTAACTTCATGCGTTCTGCGTCAGTGGCCCAGAGTTTGCCAGTTTGGATCCCAGGTGCAGACCTATGCACCATTTGTCAGGCCATGCTGTGGCGGCATCCCACATATAGAGTAGAGGAGGATGGGCATGGATGTTAGCTCGGGGTCAGTCTTCTTCAGCAAAAGGAGGAGGATTGGCAGCAGATGTTAGCTCAGGGCTAATCTTCCTTCAGAAAAAAAAAAAAGAAACTTTTCTTTTGATTGGATATTCTTGTTCTTTTGTTTTAACCATCATGCAAACTGGCCTGAAAGTTTCCATTTTGTGGGGGGGCTATTGTAAAATATTCTAGAGTATTATTATGTTCCATATCCCAAATTACCACTGATTTCTTTAACGTTCCATCTGGGTTTCAAAGTTGTATTCCTATCAAACTGAATCATACTTCCCACAAATTCTGTTTGTCTACTCCAGCTAAATTCATGTTCTAGTTTATCTTTAAAAACCCCTCTAGACCAACCTTATAGAAAGGTAAAACGAGTGAGTTATGATTTTGTAGTATTTCCTTTGAATAGATTCTCTCAGTAGCATATTGATTCACTCATTTATTTATTTGGTCAGTGAAAAATTTCTATTGGTGAAATAATGTATACAGGATACTCAATGTGGTCAAAAAGTGAGTAATCAGAAAAAAATTATTTCCTATTACAATTATGTAACATGTTTTGAACAGATACTAAGCGCCCAGTAGGTGCCTGTCACTATTTAACTTGCATTATTTCTTTACAATTTTCCACAATCTTTTTACTCTTGTGAAGAGCATTGAAATTGAAAAAAATTATTAAAACATCTAGATAATGTTCACTTGCTTCTGTATCCTGTATCTTTCTAAACTTGGCCAATTCTTTCCTTACTTTGTTCTTATTGTACAGGGTACCCAGTCTTAGAGTGTGCTCTGATTCTCTTTCACTCAACCTCTTATTTCTGAAGTTATCACCTACAATGAGCCCTGTTGCTTAGCCAGCATTCACCGATTTCTTATTCCTTTCTAAAAATATCCATTTACATTAGGTCTTGCTTCTCCTTTTCATAGCCATGTGCTTCCAGCGAGGCTGATTCCATTTACCAATCCAAGTGTGCATCTTAGGTGATGTAAGCCGGGCGGTTCCTGGAAATCCCCTGATGACTGTCAACCTTCTGGAGGTGAGCTTATGCCTTTAAATGGCTCAACAGTACTCAAGGGAGGACAGTTGGGGGAGGGAGAGCTTATGAACCCAAAAGCATGCTTGCCCAGTTGTTGCTGGCAGCCATTTTAGGACCATGAGGAAAACCCACTTTAGGATTAAACTGACCCTGTCGATGGAAGAAGAAATAAGAAAATTTCTGGCTAACATCTCTAAAGCACTAAGCTAATCCTAACATAATCTATCTTTGTACTGTTATGATTGCAATAATTATATTTTCTTATTAATTGAGCCAGATTGAGTGGGGATGTTCACTACTTGAGCAGAAGACTTTCTAACTGCTCCATTGTGCAACATTCCTCATCTCTTCGGTCCCAGTGACATGACACCTGCCATCTGCTGAAAGATCCCTCTAATCTCAATTGGCCAATAATTTGGGCATAGGATTGTACACTCATAGGCTGAGAGATCTTAATGTCATTTCTTCCAATCTCCCGTTTGATACTTGTCTCTTTTCTATATCATCCTCATGAAAAGGACCTCCGAACTATACTGTTATGAGGAACCTATATCTTTTTGAGGTAATACATTTTGTCTTTGAGCAGCAAAGGTCAAAAGATTTTTTTCATTTGAGCCAAGACAGATCACTATGCGAAGAACTTTTAAGGAACTTTCATTTAATCTTCAGAACGACCATATGAAGAAGGTTATTGTTATTGTTGTTGTTGTTGTTTTTATTATCCATATTACAGAGTTGAGAAAACAGAGGAGCTAGGTAAGTTGTTCATGGTTATAAGGCTAATAAATATCACAGCTCATACTTTAAGTTAGTTCTGTCAGATTCTTAAACAGTGATGTTCTCTGTAATTATTCTCTGAGTATTGTGTTAAACCAGTTACTAAGTCATTTCCTTTTTTCTTTCACAGAACTTTTATCACTCTATTCCTCTTTAATTCTCATTCTACCTGAGAATCTTTGTCAATTGCCTTGCTAAATAGTGAAGTACTATGTCTATCACATTTTTTTCAATCACAATTCTAACAACTTGGCAAAAAAAGATTATTCTCATGTAATTTATAGTAAGATATTTGATGTATCTCTGAGGCTGGCACTTGAAGGAAAAGCCAGGAACAGGATCTATTGACCTCACGCTTGATCTGAATCATCATAAACATCTAGAATGAGTGTATGTGCGTGTGTGTGTCTGTCTGTGTGTGTCTGTGTGTCTGTGTGTGAATGAGAGAAAGAGAGTGACTGTGAGGGTATAAGCGTGAGTGTATTTGAGTGTGTGCATGTGTGTGTGTGTATAAGAACTCGGAACCTGCAAGAATCACACTTAACCCTGTCTTTTTCCAATTTTAATATTTCAAATGTATATCCAGAAATTTCCAGGTTTTGCTGCCCTTTTATGGTCTCCAAACTGAAAATAATAGACTAACGAATCTTAAGCTCCATGTAGAGGCCAAGAAAGATTCAGAATTAGTTTACCTCGCCCGTACCCTAAATTACCTTAGAAGTGTTAAAACTATTTCCATAAATTGACTAAAATTTCCACAAGTTATTTTTGGAAGCAGTGAGCATTCCAGCTTTTCCATCCCTTTTCAGGGTCCATTTTCAATCCCCAGACAGCTTGCTGAGCTAGCCCTGTTGGGTCCCAGTACTATTGTTTGTCATCAATACCCAAAAAGAATTCACCCCCATTGCATTCCCTCCAGCTCTACTGCAACACTAACTTGCAGCGTCAGTTGCAAAATTCAGCTCTTCTGGCCTGCAACTTGCCTGGTTTTCGCACATTTTTATCAGCTCCCATGCTTTATTCCATATAAATTAAATCTTCCCATACCCTGGGTTATCTTGCAGCCAAAGCGGGTGGGTGATTAATGGCAATCCAACAACAACTTAAGGTCAGAAGCCTGGGGTTGGTTTTAGATATTGGACTATCAACCAGAAAATAAGGTAGAAACCCAGGTATATTTGCTGGCCTAACATGGAGGATTTAGGAAAAGCTACAGCTTTGGGATAAGGGTGGGTTATGGGGACTCAGACCTCACCCAATACACATGGAATATCAGGCCTGAGATAGCTCAGTGTTAATTATGCTGCATCCTACCTGATAGTAGGGAAGAAAATTCTGACATACTCTGCCCTGGTCAGGCTTGGCTCAGCAATTTTATAAGGGACAGCTGGACTGATCTGATAAAGGCAGTCTCATATTACCAAAGTTTAATTTCATTTTTATTATCCAAAGATTAAAAAAAAAAATTCCTAGTTATAAAGACAATAAAAATAGGACATATTTATATCTATACATTGTCTATTAACAGTGCAATATTATTCACAAGCAGGGTGCCTACCCTACCCTGTCTGAATATCATCATCATTATGATGTTCATCTACCTGGAGTAACATTTCTTGATTATTGAGAACATTCCAGAAATTGTGCAAAACACTTTATATACATTATTTTATTGGTTGTCTATCAGCACTGTGAAGAAGAAAGTGAAGTTTAGGGAACTTGAGTAAATTGTCCAAGGTTAAGTAGGTAAACAGTGGCCAATAGTATTCAGTTCAGGCTCTTTGAATGCTGAGCATGTGCTAACTGTTGCCTTTCTGAAGTGGTTAGAAATGACTCCCTGACATATCCCATCCTTACTTTTTGTTTTTGTCTTTAGGGTGACTGCCTACCATTTGGATCATCTAGATGCTGTTTTTGGTTGTATTGATGTATCTCACCTAGAATTCTTCTCAGCTTCAGGTTATGTGCACCCATCTGGACTCCTGTTTCCTTGGATAGATTTTAGGATGTTCTTCTGGACTCATACTCATGCTGGTCTAGACGCAGAGTCAAGGTCCTCTACCTTTGCCCTTTAGTTTGGACTCCTAGCCTACCTGGGGCCTTGCACATCTGCCCTCTGCCTAGCATGACCCACCTGCTATTGCCTAAGCATTGATCCTGACAGCTTACATCCTAATCTCTACCACCCCCAGTATGCACTGATAATTGCTATAAATTTTTGTTATTGTTTATTAAATAAGAGTGAGCTACCATTGTTGTATATTAAAGTGACAAAGTTAAGTTGAATCTAGGTCTAACAATACTTTTGGTCAACAAAACTTGCATTGTCACTTGCATGTTCACAAGATAGAACTCGAGAGGAAAAATAATGCCAAGTAATTAAAAGGAAATGTTTTTATCTCCTATTTCCTTTCTTCAAAATTTTGTGTTTGAAGTTTATAGTCATCTGCTTCAAGAAAAGAAAGAGTGGTAAATGTTATGCCCCTGGATTACTGGTCCTGTCTGACTAACTTTCATTCGTAAAGACTGGAACCTCCAAATCTGTAACAATGAAATGTTACAGCTTATGCAATTTACCCATAAGCCAAATCAGAGCTCTTTTAAGACCCAGTCTTATAATCCTAAGCTTATATTTTTTATCTAAATGCTTCTTCTGGAGGCAAAATCATGTGCAGGATTTAGATTGCTTCTCTTTATACACCAGGGCACCCACTTTTCAGCCGTGAGACGCTAGATAAATTATTCATCTTGTCTGTGCCTTAGTGTTCTCATCTGTAAAGTGGGACTGAAAATAGTACCACTACCATGGTGAGAATTAAATATCTACATTTCTTATATAACTGTCCTGCACACAGAGGTATTCTTGCTGTTTTATTAATGTGTTATTTATAAATGTTTACTATTACCAACATTTATTATTTATTATTAATTTTTTAATATCAATGTTTTAAGCTCCAAACTCATATATCCTACTGCCCACATGAAATCTTCAGTCGCTGCAAATCAGTACCTCTTACTTGAGTACATCCTCTTTTCTCTATACTTTCCAGATCTAGCACAAATGTGCTTTCCCCCAATGTTTCCTCTTTCAATAAAGTACTTTGTGATTCATTTAATAGCTTATGCCAAAAATCTAATAATCATTCTTGCCAGTTTCCTCCACCTCAAAACAAACCCTCCAATCTGATTATTCACCAAGCACTGTCCATTTTAGTACGTAAATAGGTCTCAAATCCACCTACCTCTCTCATTTCTACTGCTACCATTCTAGTCTACTACTTAAAGCGTGGTCTGTGGGCTAATATCAGCCCACAGACTGTTGCTAATTCTCGGGGAGATAAACATTGAAGTGTAGAGTAAC
This sequence comes from Equus asinus, assembly GCF_041296235.1. Taxonomy (NCBI): domain Eukaryota; kingdom Metazoa; phylum Chordata; class Mammalia; order Perissodactyla; family Equidae; genus Equus; species Equus asinus. Next base: position 38,612,878 of record NC_091800.1, on the reverse strand, counting down.
TGTTTAGAAATTTTTATGCAAATTTGATATTGTGAGACATTCAAATATATGATTATTTTTCTTCCAGTCTTTTACTTTTTGTTGTGTTTTACAAAATCACTGATCTGTGCAGAATTTGAAAAAACAAAAACAAACAAACAAGACCTACATGTATGTTACCCCTGCACCTTAAGGAGCGCTGGTGGAAGGCTGTGCCATCTCTCATTTAAACTACAGCATTGCCTTCTTATGTGTCTTCCTCTTCCCTGCTTCCTCCACTTTGATCCAGAACTCACTGGAGCCGAGGGCTTTTCTGAATACAAATAGTTCTAACACAATCCTTGGCCCCCTTAAATCTCATCAATAACATCTCACTGATATTAACAAAAAATTAGAACTTTCTTCAGGCATCACCTGGCTTTGGGCTCCTTATCTAGACTCCTCTTACACCCCCGTCCCTTACAGCTAATATCAGCCACACTGGCCCTCTCTTCTGGGGACTTCAGACATGCTATTGCCTTTGCCTGGAGTGTCCTGTGCATCCTTCAGTTCTCACTAAAACAGGACTTTCTCAAGGGACATTTCCTGAACTCCGGAATAGGCAGGGTCCCACTCCTGTATGGTTTCATATCACCCTAGAGATTTATTTTGTGGTTCTTGTCACAACTTAACATAATTATTTGTGCTATTTTGTCTTCAAAAGCTAATGCCACCCCTCTCACCCCCTGCCATTGAATGTATATCCATGAGGACCGTGAGTGCGGCACTGGGAGGTAGTTAAGGGCAGAGGCTCTGGAGCTCTGGAGCTCTGGGTGCGGTTCCTGTGTTTGAATTTGGGCTCCAGCCTTGGACACTTACTTAATCCCTCTATGCTCCACTTTCTCCATCTTAAAATCAGGAGGACAAGACTTTCCTTAAAAGATATTTACAAGGAGTAAATAAATTAATTGTATTAGTTACGGCTCTCCCCAGAAGCAGAGCTAAGAGATTTAATAAGGAATCGGCTCACATGATTATGGAGGCTGAGTCCCAGGATCTGCAGTTGACAAGTTGGAGACCCAGAAGAACGGATAGTATAGTTCCATTCTGAGTTCAAAGGCTTGAGCTGATGGTGTAGGTTCTACTCCGAGGGCAGGAAAAGATTGGTGTCCCAGCTCCAGCAGTCGGATAGGAGAAGTTCCTTTTTACTCAGCATTTTTGTTCTATTCAGGTCTTCAATTGATTCCACATTGCACAGAGCAATGTGCTCTACTCAGTCTACTCATTCAAATAGTAGTCTCATCTAGAAACATCCTGAATCACATTTGACCAAATGTCTAGGCACCTTGTGTCCCAGTCATTAATGTTTATACAACTCTTTCAATAGTGTTTGGCACATGATGTAAGATAGGTAGTGTTTGTAAATAAATAGCTAGGTCACCTTTACCTAACAGCATATAGTTAGCATTTTCTGAAAGAATGAATCAAAAACAAAGGGAATTGGCAATATGTGCCTTTAAGCTACTTCATAAAAGAAAAGATATTCTGCTTTTGGAAAAGCCTCAGTGAATTATTTTATACGCGTCTTACTCAAATGTCAGTATGTCTAACTGGCTGATCTGGCTTTGCTGTCATCATCACTTTGGGCCTAATTCTGGATCTCCACTGAATCCATTTTTCCATCCTATGTAGCTCTCAGTATATCCCCTTCCTCAGCTCAGGCCCATGTCTTTCTCACTTGGACCGCTATGGTCAGCTTCTACGTCTCCTCTCCCAAGTGTTGTCCTTTTCATTCTTCCTCACAGCTGCTTAAGTACTTTTCTAAAACAAGTCTACAGCCAGGTCACTTCTTTGCTAAAGCATCTCCAATCCTTCCCCACTACTCACTGGATGAAGGCTTGATATCTTGGCAGGAAGGGAAAGCTTCAAAACTCTGGGCTTCCCCTTGGCTTTCTAACTTGATTTTCAGTCACTCTTATCTACACCGTGTCCAGATCCACCATGCTTATCCTGTGTTCCTCTCACTGAAATCTTCCTTCTCTCCTTGTTTACTAAACAAAGCAATACCTAACCCTTGACATTTCGCTCAAATATCCCTCTTTTCTGCTCTCCCAGGAAATGTGACCTGCTTCTTTGCATATTTCATACCTCTGAGTACATTTGACGAGAACTCTGTTAGCATCTGCACATTGCATTTTAACGCTATGTTCTTAGTTACAAATTCATGCACTTATTTTTATATGCCAGTCAGTTTTGAGCTTCTCAAGGATAAGGGTTGTATTTTGCTCATATTTGACCACTCTCTCCTCCACAGTAGATATCTGTGCCCAGTACAATCATTGGCACATAATCAATGTTTGTTAAATATGTGTTGAACACTAGTATCCTGGGCTCATCCATGCACTCTTTGTCCTATGTCTCGCTTCTTCTTGACTCCCCTCGCTAGCCTCCCTGACATCTTCCTCCATTTCTTTCATTACTTCCATTGCTGTTTCAATCTGGTATTGCTTCTGGAGGCTTCCCAGAGAGCCCCAAAAATGTCAGAACTTGCATTTACCAAACACCTGCCAAATCCTCCCCTAACCAGTAGTTCGGAGTGACAGAGATAAGGATGAGGTAAGAAAGTTTTGCCCTGGCATAGATAAGCAGTCCTTAATGTTGCACTGTTCTGCCATCCAAGGCATTGGAAGCAATCAGAAGCAGTTTACCACTTCTTGAATTTATCCTTCTATGAACTTTAGCAGAGAAAACGTATCCCAGTAAACACATGTAGATACGACTTATTTCCTCTTCTCACTGATTAGTTTATTTTTCATGTGTAAATAAATACTGTGATCACAGAGGGAAATTTTGAAGATAATCATTTTTCCCCTCAAAAATTCTGTGCAAGAAAATAACAATAATAAAACTAATGTGGATTGCTCACTTGTTATATGTCAGGCACTGTATACTGGCTGATTTATTTACACTATCTGATATGATAAACACACTAAGCCTACAAGGTGAACAGTCAGGATTCCCATTTCACAGACAAAGGCCCTGATGCTTAGTGAGATTAAGAGAAACGCACAACAGTGGTAGAGGAGGAGGAGAGAATATATTATCTTGAAATTCGATTTGTTTTAAAAGTAAATTTTGACAGTATGCTTGTTCTGCTGTCTTTTGGGCATCAGCTTTAAAGGAAATAATGCAATTGCTGTGAGATTCTAGCTTAGACGCAGACTAGCTTGATTAGAATTACTGATGATGGGTTAAAGGAGCAGGAGGATGTGTGTCATGCTTTATTTGTTCGCTGAATTAGCCCTTCAGGTCTTTATATAAGGTGTCTGCTTATCTCAGTATTATACATCTTTCATGTTAAGGTGTTAAGACAAGAAAAATAATACCATATACAAGGGTAGGAAAAAGTTAATTTCACTGCAGCTCTCTTCTTTGTAGTGCAAGTTCCTTGATTTAAGATCTGAGGCACTTCAAAAGCATTGTGAATTTGGAGAAGTAATACATCAGCTAAAATCTAGAGGCTTAAGGCTGGCACTCCTTCACCCCATCAGGCTTTGTGTGATATGTAACAGAAAATGTCTTTTCATTAGTGGAGTTGATAAAGTTAAAACTTTTCTTGATTAATATTCTCTTGCGAAAATCTGTTCCTGCCGTGGATTTACACTGCCGATTTGCCAGAGCAGTTCTAATTTCTTTTGTGCTAAAGATTCAGCTGATACAGATTTTATTTAATAAGCATAATTGTTGTTGAAGCTCTGAGTTGGTTAATATTCCTGAGGTATCTCTGCAGATCTGAAAAAGTTAGAATCTCTGATACTTGACAATGACCTTCAGTGATATTATGGGGATTTTTGCAAGTCTCATTCGGGGAAACGGGGCAGGGTACAGGCAGTTCCATTGTTTAAGGCAATGCAGTGTGTAGCAAAGGTACGTGCCAGATAACTGGATTACATCCTGAAAAATCACATGAAAGTTTTTGATATTCCATTTAGCTTTTTGAATTGACACTTTATAATAACATATCAGTGAATATATTTAATTTCCTGTATAAATCACGTTCATCTATTTTAGCATTAGTGAACAAAGTATTTTCTGGAAGTAACTTTCTTATCCCTGTAAGGTAAATTAACCCTATCCGGGTACCATTTATGGTAATGGGACAGCTGATTCACAGATGCTTCACAAGATTGTTTTCATTTCCCAGATCCATCACTTGCTTTTCTCTTCATTGTCCTGTCCCATCTCTAGTCTTTTCTCTCACTCTCTAATTGTGATCATTTCTTTCCACAGTTTCTTCTGGAGAAAAGTATGTTTTTCCCAAAGACAGATTTATAAAAGGAAGACTGATTAGTTATTCAAAGCAAGATTTTATTTTGCAATGAGTTATTTATAATATTTTTGAAAAATGCCTAAAGCTTGTGATCAATTATCTTAAATCCTTAGATCTGTAACAATCTGGCCAGAAAAATGAGTGCATGAGGCCAGAAAGCACGACTCTTTCCTGGCAATTCAGTCCAAATTAGATTTGTTCTTATTTTATGGAGTCAAACATTCTCAATGTAATTGTTTATATTGTGTATTCTGGGGAGGCTCAAATACACTCTTGGGGAGGAGAAAGTCTTGCTTTCACTTCCCAATTTTTCCTTTTATTTGGGAATTGAGATTCACTAAAGAATGAAGCTTTTCTTTGGCACTCAGGATTTGGGGGGAAGTTCTTGAAGAGGAGTTTTCCGTATTACTCAAATCTACCATCATTCCTGTGTTTGTAGAGCCTGCCTTCTCCTTTCCATCAGGCCACCCAGGTTGTAAGTTCATAATAGGCATATTCTCTTTTCCACTGAAGTTTTTGAAGCATTCTTTTTCTTCAAAAGCAGACTATGTAAATTAACTGGCTACAGTAATCTTACCAAGTCAAGAAGCTTTTATGTGCTGATTATCAATCCATTTTTGAGTCACCTCTTTTGAACCCCTTGAAAAACTGATGAAAGCGATGAACTCTTTCCCAAGTTCACATATGTAGGCAATTTACATTTTTTGAACACAATTTCAGGAAGTCTAGGAATCCTTTAGGGGCTGTCTTTGGACTCTAATTAAGAATTGTCATTTCAAGACATTGTTCAGTTTAGAGTGTCCTAGGAACTCTATTCTGAAATATGATTCTAGAACAAATGAGGAGGAATTAAAAGAGCATCCATTACTTATAAATTCCTGCTGTATCAAGTGACAACAATACCTACCATTTACTGAGCATCTCTTATGTGCCAGACACACCTGCTTCATGCACGTTATCTTTTTTTAATCCTCTCAACAATTCCTGCAAATTGACAGTATTACTCCCATTTAAAAGTTGTGAAAATGGAGTTTCGAAGACCATGAGAAGCTTGTTTACAGTCGCACTGTTAGAATGTCTTCAGTTGCAAGAAAGAGAGCCGCTGACTAAAATGTGCAGAGTAATAGAGGACTGCTTTTTCCTTGTGGCAAGAAGTCTGTATAGGTAAACGCTAACTTTGAGCAAGAGCTGCACAGCACTGGACTCTGGATCAGCACACCAGCTACGTTTTTGACTTTCTTCTCATGCTCGAAAGATGGCAGCCTCAACTCTAAGCAAGGCGACTTATTAAGCCAGACAAAAGGGGGCTTTCCTTAGAGAGAACAATCATTTCCAGAATTTTTTCATCATGTTTTCCTTACATCTCATTGGTTAGAACTGGGTCATCTGTCCATTCCCAAACTAGGAGAAAGATTGGAAAAGTTAATATTTGTCTTATTTATCTTCAGTGGTTCTAAACCAAGGGCAATTTTATCCCCCAGGGATGAACTGGCAATGTCTGGAGACATTTTTTTTGTCACAACTTTGGGGATGAAGGTCTTACGGTCAAGTATCAGGTAAGATTTCACAATATTATGTGTTCAGTTTTGTATTTTCTTTTCCAGTGTTTCGTTTGAGTAATCAATCTTTCTTCTAATAGTTTCCCTTTTAAGTTAGTACTGAATATCCGATTGAAAATTTCTTTGGGGCCAGCCTGTGGCCGAATGCTTAAGTCTGTGTGCTCCACTTCAGCAGCCCAGGATTTCACCAGTTCACATCCTGAGCACGAACGTGACACCACTCGTCAAGCCATGCTGAGATGGTGTCCCACATAGCACAATCAGAAGGACCTACAACTAAAATATACAACTGTGTACTGGGGGCTTTGGGGAGAAGAAGAAGAGGAAAAAAAGAAGACTGGCGACAGATGTTAGCTCAGGTGCCAATCAAAAAAAAAAAATTTCTGTGGCATATTGTAGAAAACATGAAGCCTTGGTTAAGACTTGGGTTTTGCTGCCTAAGGAAAATTTTCCAACCTAAAACATATTGAAAAGATTTTGTTATAAAAGTACGTACATGGAGCTCACTAAATTTTTGCTAAATTTAATTAGTTTATGTTAAATAGAAAATGTGCAGAGTATGTTTTACCATGTACAAAGCAGAACAAAATTAAATACAAGTTTTACTGGGTCACACTTTAGCCTTATCTTAAGTATATTATTTGCAAAATTTTCGTTTCCATGTGCTCAGGGAGTAATTTCCCTGAAACAGCTGTAGTAACCCTAACTAAAATGAAAATAGAAGAATGAAGGATCAGGCTCACAGAGGATCTTTTGGGCAATGAAACTACTCTGTGTGATACTATAATGGTGGATACATGCCATAAATCTGTCCTGACCCATAGAACGTACAACATCAAGAGTGAACTCTAATGTAAACTATGAACTTCCGGTGATGAATATGTAAGTTTATCAGTTGTTACAAGTGTACTATTCTAGGGGGTGGGTGTTGATAATGGGGAAGGCTAGGCACATGTCGGGGCAGAGGGCAAATGGGATCTTCTGCTGCTCAATTTTGCTGTGAACCTAAAACTGCTCTAAAAATTAAAGTCTATTAAAAAAAATGCAGGATCCATAGTAGGTCAGCTAATAGAATATTATAAATGGGAGCGAGTGCATGGAGACTCACTGCATATTATTTAATTGTGAGTTTCAAAGAGAATGGCCATTGTCTTAAGGTGTTACTGAGAATCAGCTACAGATCATGAAGACTAGTACAGATGCAGAAGACTAGTGACATACTGATCCCATTCTGTCATTAGAAAGGAACAACTGGTCATGAGAAAAAATGTTGTCTTTTTAAAAATTTAAATTGTATATTACTCTGATATCTCTGACTCCCTTGGATTTTGTCAAGGACTCTAAACTTTTGGGTAATAACATTAATATATCACACTTTTGACTTTTCTTTTTCCAACTCACAGCCACTTTAGTTAATTCACAATGCTTTTGGCCATGAGGAAATAGGGCAGTCATGGGGAAAGGCTTGAATATGTGAGTTCCTGAGGTTGTGAGTATGTGTGCCTGATAGACTAGTTCATGAATGGATGATTTAGTTAATCTTATTGATGGTGATTCATTTATATGGCATCCTTATTTAGGGCTTTAAAAAGACTAATCTCTCTCCATTTTGGGCAATTATAAAAATCAAGCTAAAGAATGATAAGAAAAAAACTCCAAAACCGAAAGGCAATGCCAGGAGACAAACCCAAATCTCCTGACAGTATCAGTCTCACATGCAAAACTTGCTTCTTCTTGTCAGTCATGTCTTCTTGTGTTTTCCATTGTGTCCAAGTGTGTCCTAACAATGGAATGTTTTCTGAGTGCCCCTCTGCAGGAGGTGCATGTGTTAGGATTCATTTATGTTTACAACAATCCGAGGAAGTAGGCACAATGATGTACCCCATAATCCAGAGGAGGTACCAGAAGCAGGAAAAGGAACTTGCCCAAATTTATCTAGCTGGCAAATAACTGGTGGAGAGAGGGTTTGAAACAGGGCAAGGTCTGGGGTAGAACTTTTCTAACCAGCATGTTCTAAAAGTGAAATGTTTGCAAAGTTATCTTTGACTTTCCCTTCTTGCTCACCCCTTGCAGCTGGTCAATCAAAACTTCTGTTAATTTGACCTTTGAAAAGTTTCACATCCCCATCCTTTAATCCCTCGTTCTATTACCCTATTCTCGGTGTTCGTGTTTCTCACCTGGACTATTTATCGCTAGAGTTGCAATGTGTCTCCTTCCTTCTATCTTCTACTTTCTCAAATCTGTTATACTTCTTGCTGTAGATCCTAATGTATAGCTCAAATCTTGTCACAATTACCCACCATGTTCTATAGCTGTCCCCACCTCAAAATCCTAACCGAGCCTATGTCCCCAAATTTCTGTCCCAAATGAACTTTCCAGCTTTAGGTTCCATGATTGTCTTTCAGATTTCCAAAATATATTACCCCTATTTCTTGGATGCACTTTCTTTTCTGACTCTTTGCTTCTGCTTATGTTGTTTCTTTACCACATATCATTGTCTTTCCAAATTTGACGCAGTGCTTGAAATACAAAGGTACTCAACAAATATTTGCTTGTTGAAGAAGTAAGAATTGAGCTCCAATGCCTCATCTTCCACGAAGTTTCTCCTGAAGCCGTCTCTATGAGTCCTCGTACATGTTTTCTGCCTTTTGTGTATTCCTGTAGAGCTACCGGCACCAGCATCTTCAAAATGCTGGTATTCCCTTCAGAAGTCGAGAGGAGAATGAAAGAAGATTTGCCAGGAACCACTAGAGCATCCCCAAATTACACTTTATTATTTTACACGGCTGTAGTATAAAGATAAAAACAGTGGAAGTGTAGTCAGATATCTTAAATTTGAGTCCTGGTTCTGTCACTAGCTTTGAGTTTTCTGAGCTCGTGTTTTTTTATAATCGATAAAATATGTCCAATAATATTTTTATCACAAGGCTATTGTGAAGACTAAAAGATACGATTAAATAAACCATTTTACAAGTTGTAAAGTGCTACACACTTTCAAAGGAACGTTGGCATTCTCAAATTCAAAATTTCACTAATGATCTTGACGGCCTGCTCTAGGCCAAGTGTTTCACATGTTTGATCTCATCCTCCCAAGAGCTTCCTATTACTATTCCTACTTTACAAATATGTGCTGGGAAATTAAGTGACTGACTCAAAACCAGAAGGCCGGGAAGTTAAAGAACTCACACTAAAATCAATCTCCATATTTTAAATCCTGCATTCTTTCCACCAACTACAGTAATGCCTTCACTGGGCAAACGTTCACAGCGATGGAGCGCAGAGGGTTAGAACACGACCTCTCAAGCCGGCAGTGCCTGGGATCAAAACCACAATTTACCTGAATGACCTTGTCCATGCTCTGAACCTCTCTGTGCTCAGTTTTCTCATTTATGAAATGGGTATAAATGTAGCCATTTCCCCATAAAGTAGTTTCAAATATTAAATGAGGTCATAGATGTGTCTTAGGTCTAATTCCCTAGAAGCAGAGCTTGAGGCAGAGCTTATGGTGCAAATGATTTATTGAGAAAGGGAGCTCAAAGAAAGGAAAGAGAGGGAAGGAAAAAGGGAGGAGTGCAGAGGAAAGAGGGGGTTGGGGAGGAAGCTAAACAAAGAGGGGTTCCCGGTGGGAGACTAGCACCAGCTTGATCTGACTGAGATCTGTGAACCACAAATTAAACCATAGCTGGTTCTACGTTAGGTGAGGGGTGGCCTTTTATATATGTATGTGTCTGTCAGTCATTGGGCTGCAGCTGGCTCCAGGGAGGTTGTGCTGCACAGACTCCCAGGCTCACTGGCTTCCTTTATGTAGAGGGCAATTCTTTGGAGAATAGGTCAGCTTTGAGCAGTTTGTAGCCAATGGATGTGGCAGCTAGGTGTTGGGTGCACGGAGCCACTAAAGCAGTTCTGGGCAGCGCACCAAGAGAATTCACTGCAATACACAAAGTGCTTACAACTGTATCTGGCTCATTGTATGCTGTCAATAAAAGTTAGCTTTCATTACATTATTTTGCTCGTAAGTCTTCTCACATTGTTTCACATGTTCAGGTTTGGCTTTCTAACCAGAATGTAAGTTCCTTAAGGTCAGGGCCCAATTCTAATTCTACCTACTGTGCCACTCACCTGCAGCTATAAATCGATGCATTGTGATGGCTCCTAGCAGTCCTGATTTATGTCTAGTGCTGAGGGTAGGACCGCTCCCTACTTTCTTTTTCTCTACCCAAATGCCTGCTTTTTATTACAAAATGTAATAATGAATTAGAATCGCTTCTATTTTGGGGGAAATCTCCCCTTACAGAGTAATGTGTGAAAGAATATAATTGTATTTTTATCTGTACCAGACACATTTTTGGCTCACTTTGTGCTGGATACAATTCCCCCAAATTTGTTATTTTATTTGTGAACTGGGTTTGTCAATATTTAAAGTGGAAGTTATTAGACAAGGCAGACATACTCTCATTTTTGCCAATGTAGACTTGTTCTGGAATAATTACTTTTTAATATCTAAAGCAATTCAATTGATCAGAATATTGATCCTGCTCTCATTTTTGATCATTGTGCCATTGATTTAACATTATCACTGCCTTACCAAGGAGGGTAGAATGCGAGGTGTCTTGTGCATTCATCTTTGTTAAAAGATAAATGCGTGAGACAGGCTTTAAAAGCTTTTTAAAGTGTAAGATGCTGGAACTGCATTTTCAATCTGCATTCTCTCCTGCTGTTTTATGGAATTTATTGAAAATGTGCCTCTTAGAGGTCAGATCATTTCTTTCTTCAAGTGGAAAAAAAGATATAAGTAATATATTAAAAGGCCTCCAGGATAATATCAAGAAATTAGAACAACCTCATTCTATATTCAGACACCCCTCCTCTTGAACGTTATGACTCATCAAAAGTAAGAATCACAATTCATCTGTTTCTAGCTAACTTCAGACTTTTGCATTTTTAGGTTTTATTGGAACCATGCACATAGGACATCTTCTTTTCCTCTAATTTTTCCTTTCTATAAATTTCCTCCCATCAGGTAATTTAGAAAACCACAGATGAATTAAAAAGACTTGAGAAACTCTTACCATCTTATCTAATTTGAAATCTATTAACTGATTAAAATGGTTCTGAATTCTTCAGTCCCTGAACATTTTAACGTATTGTTCTTTATCAGTAAAACATTCTCTGTACAGACTATATTCAAAATATGTCATTTGTACATTGCTTTCCCATAAGTGTAACACACAAATAATTGGTCTGTAAAAACAAATTGGGGGTGCTGAAAAAAAGACAATCTTTTTTTTAATAAGAAACTAGTCTAAATTATTTCTCATTCTTGTTTTCTAATCTACAGACATGCTACAATGGATCTTGTCTTTTTATGAATAAGATAATACATGTATATTAATTTATTCACAGCTGAGTGCTGCTCCTTATTTGCGTTTCTAATCTGCAGAGAAGTTCTTAATCATTTCCGGTCACAGGTGGACACAAATATCCCCCCCTTTTGGATTGCCTAACTTGCAGTTTGAAGCACTTTAGTAAGTCTTCCCTAAACATGAGCATTTGCTTTCATCTATGCAGGGAGAGTCCCCTTTCATTTACTCTAATTAATTGTTAATAGATTGTTCTATCTTAGTTATTAAAAAGCAATGGTTATGATTCAAGAGCCACTTGGGAAAGGATCCTATTTTTAAGCATTAAAGATGAGCCGAGCATGGAAAGTCCATAGACCAAATAGAAGTAGCAGAATTCCTCAGCAGGCAGTGTGGATCACTGGGAACCTGCAAGCCAGGGAGATTTCTAAAGCAGTGCTGGAGAGAGATCTACCTGGTTGATGGGGAAATACTTGTAGGCGGAGAGATGAGTTTCGTAGGGAATATTCTAATGCAGGTGTAAAGGGATATTAAAATGGCACTCTTTCGGGGCTGGCCCCGTGGCCGAGTGGTCAAGTTCGCCCGCTGCACTGCAGGCAGCCCAGTGTTTCGTTGGTTTGGATCCTGGGCACGGACATGGCACTGCTCATCAAACCACGCTGAGGTGACGTCCCACATGCCACAACTAGAAGGACCCATGACGAAGAATATACAACTATGTACCGGGGGGCTTTGGGGAGAAAAAGGAAAAAAAATAAAATCTTTAAAATGGAGTTCTTTCTGTCTTGCTTTTGGCATAAAGTCCCAAGACTGAGAACGATGGGTGCCAATTGCCTGCAAGACTTGTTTGTAACACTTGTCAAGAGACTATCCCCAAACTGCCTTGTGAGGCTCGTCACCTCTCTCAGGGATGGAGCAAGCAGGGCTAGGGAGTGGTCAGCAGGGCAGTGCGGCTAACATATAGGATTCCTCTGGGTGCATTGTTGGGACTCTGGAGCATTTCCTCTTCCATCTAAGGTACTTCCATTCACCTTAAACCCAGCATGAAGAGCTTCAAAGGGACATTTTGAAGGGCTTAATATTTATCAACTGGGGTGTGAGGAATACAAGGGTATGTTCTTAAACATATCTGAGAAATCTTAAGATGAGACATTGTGGCTATCAACTTAAGATGGCAGAGTTTTGAGAAAGAAAGAGGAGGGAGGAGGAGAGAAATGGAGAGAGAAAGCGAGAGACATTCAGGTGTGCTTCAGAAGCGTGCCCAAAGTGGTGGTGTTGGGAAAGGATGCAGGACTTTTCCCTGAGCCTGGGGGACCTGTGGGAGGGTATGCTGAGGTCCAGGTAAGAAGAAGGAAGTGACCCAGCAGAGGAATGGTGCCCCTGAGGCCCCAGGACTAGAGGCGAGAGTTATGGATCACTTCCCAGGGGAGCCATTTACCTCAAGGCACTGAAGAAAAGCTGAAAACCCACAGAGAGAAAGTGAGGGTTTTGAAAGCTGTCTTTCAAGCCAGAGGACCCAAACATTAGCCCACCACAGTAGTAGCCCATAATTCTTTCTTCCCTTAAACCTAATCCTGAAAGTTGCAAACAGCAACTTGTGAGTTGAGGGAGGAACTGGCTGACTAAAGAACAATGAAGTCCACCATGCCTCCCCCTCCACCTCCGAGGTTTACAGGTTTGGAGTACTATCAAGCTGGTGGTGGAATAAACTTATGATCTAGATTCAATGAGTTAGACACACCTGAGCTCAGACACACCTGAGCTCAGACACACCTGAGCATTAAGGACTGCTGCATGGAATCCACTTTGCTGCCATTCTTAAACAAGCAAAGGTGCAGAGGAGTCAGATTCTAGCTGCAGTGGGGGTGATGGTTCTAGGGATCATGTTCTGGATTCAGTGGCTGTGGAGCAACCTGTGATCCCTTTGTCAAAGGGCGGTGAGAACATACCTGCAGCAGTTATGCAGTGTGACTTATGTATTGGTTACAGACAATTCTTGGCCCATTGAGAGCTTGTGTACCCCATCCTCCATGACCCTCCATTCTTTTTCTATTTGAACTAGAGTGCCAACCAAGACATCCATAATTTTTCCCATCTTACGCTCTAGAATCTTTTTTTTTTTCCTCCCCAAATTCCCCCCAGTAGATAGTTGTATACTTTTAGTTGTGGGTCCTTCTAGTTGTGGCATGTGGGATGCCACCTCAACATGGTCTGATGAGTAGTGCCATGTCTATGCCCAGGATCCGAACCACTGAAACCCTGGGCCACCGAAGTGGAAGTCGTGAACTTAACCACTCAGCCATGGGGCCGGCCCCTCTAGAATCTTGAAATACATAGTGAGGCAACATTGTCCCAGACCAGGAATTAATTATTAATAGTTGACCATCCTTTCCCAAGTCATCAATCCAACTACTGGTGGTGGCAGAATTGGGAATTAAGGAATTTAAACATTATGGGAAATGTAGGGCCAAGAGGATAATACGTATAAAACGATTTTTATTTTTTTGGTGGGGAAGATTGGCCCTGAGCTAACACCTGTTGCCAATCTTCTTCTTTGTTTTTTGGTTGAGGAAGAGTGGCCCTGAGCTAACATCTGTGCCAGTCTTTCTCTATTGTGTATGTAGGACACCTCCACAGCATGGCTTGATGATATGTCCATCCATGCCCAGAATCTGAACCCGCAAACCCCAGGCTGCAGAAGCAGAGTGCACACACAAACTTAACCACTTCACCACTGGGCTGGCCCCTAAAATGACTTTTCTAAGAAAAAAGTGTTTTACCTAATAAAGAATATAAATAAATATTAGTAATTATCATATACAATTTTTGTTTACTATTCCACACTTGCTGGAAACTTTTCAAGATCTTTCTTTTCTGTATTTATGAGACACTTATAATTTGTTTTGCTTTCCTCTGCAGAATCAAAGCCTGTGTTGTTTTGTTTTGTTTCTATTTCCACATCAAAACATCTCAAGCCTTCTTAGTTTTTATTACATGGAAGTATTAACATCTGTGTCCTGTGTCTTGCCAGTAAGGACCGGCCTCTGGGAGTCCCTGTTTTCAGGAACAGAGTGTCTTTTGGATACTTACACACAAAGGGCTTTGGATAACTCTTATTAACATACTTGCATATTCCAAATAGGTATTTACAAGCCCTTCCTCAATGTACAATGTTATCCTATTTCAGCATTGCTAGATAGCCTCTCTAGCCAGAGGCCATCCTTCCTCAGATATTTGGCAAAAGTACACATCTCAAGCTCGGTTTTTCCTCCCATTATTTTCTCTTTCAAAGTTTTATTGCCACAAGCTCTTCTTTTCCTCCATCGTTTATTTTGTCTCATAGCTCTTCTTACATCCTCCAGTTATTCTCTCTTTTAAAAATAATTTCCAAGAGATACAGAAGAGTGACTTTTACAGACACTGGCATAATCATCTGTGTGTGTGCACATGTGTACAAGTATATGTCTAAGTTTATGTCTATGTCTGTGTCTGTGTCTATGCACAAAGTGGGGTTCTGATATAGACTTCTAATTTCTTTTCGCTAAAGAATTGTTGTATAATGTATGAGCAGAACTGGGACAATGCTTTGAGTTTATTTTAGCCTGGACTCATTCTTCTTCTTGTCCTGTGAAATCAGGTGCTCTTCCTCTGTTAATGCCACATTATGCACACACTACCACTGTCTACGAGAAATGTCACTTCCTTGTATAACTATTTGCAGAAAATGTTTGGTTGTCACTTACGTGTTCACTCAAAGGTCACAGAAAACAAATTTGATAAAGGTCACGATGTTCCATTGCTAGTCCTTTTAAAGTGCTGATTTGGATAATAATTTTAAGTTTTTGTTATAATCCATAACAAAAGACAATTATCTGAAACTTGAGTCAATAAAAAATAGAGTGATGTGTATTAATTCATTCATTTATTCAATCAACAAGAACTTATTTAGAAATTACTAACACTTATTTGGAGCCAAAGTAATATTTTTAAAATGAAAAATGACGTAAAAACAATCTGTATTTCATGGACCTCAGATTCTCAAGTGTGAAAATTAGGGAACTCTGAAATAAGTCTTTTTTTCCCATGACGATATCATCAATATTTGAATTACTTCCTATACATCAATGGCTCATTAACTGAGGACAATACAATGAGAGTCTATGGATGGACTTTAGAGGGTCTATGAGTGTACTGAACCTATATGATATTCTTTTCCTTTTATGAGAGAGGGTTCATAGCTTTCATTATATTTTTCTATAAGTCCATGTCTCAAAAAAGTTATAAGCAAATAATATAAAATAAAAGCTTAAGAATGCCATAAAAATTCTCCAAATTATCTTTTATTAGTTAATTTTACCAAGCATATCTGATTTGTTGTTGTTGTTGAAATCCTAGAAAACCTTAATACACAAAACGAAAAGATGTAACTTCCTTGTATCTTTCCTCCCTTTCCCTCCCATTATTAAATATTCTGATGGAGAAGGAGAGAGCTGGGAGTGCACATTTGGTAAAGGACCAATGCTTAATTTAACTGCTTGTTTTTCTAGCCAGTTGCCTTTCTTTTTTGCTACTGTCCCTTCTGTTCCTGTGCAATAAGAATGACGGCATGATTCCTCACTTTTAATTGGGAGAATATTTACTGCTTGGGATCTGAGCAGAAATCAGATCACCCATGGGTAGAGATACAGATTTCATATTTCCTGGGTAGATCCCTATATGAGTACTTCCAAGTTTCAACGGCTCAAGAAGTTATTTTTATAAATATTTCCATGCTTAGCTTGTGTAGGCTTTATATTTGTAATACTGTTTTTATAATTTACTATTTTTATTATTATATTCACTATAGTCTTGCAAACAGACTACCTGAATTATATAAATGGAATTAAAACTTGATGATCACTTACTGTGGTTTAAACAGAGTTAGATATTGGACATGCACAGTCTCGCTCACTATTTTTAAAAATCCTATGGTATAGATGTTATTTCTCTCGTTTTGTGAAGCAACAGATTCAGAAAGTCAAAACTATTGTCTTGTGTGACATTTCTGAATGTTTGAAATATTTGAAAAGTAAATTGAGTTGGGTTTTTTCATTAAAATTTTTTTGAGCACAGTCTCATCTAGACATGAAAATCAGCAAAAACATATTCACTGAACCCTCTTCATATCTTCCAGAATTTTTAGCTAACTGAAATTTAATATGTGATAATATAATTGTGAAAGAATAAGAATCTTTCTGGATGATGGATTAATTTGAATTCAATCATTAATTATTCTAAGGTGTAAGATCATCAGTTAATTAATTCTAAGTCTTCTTGTTTTTCCCAAAGTTTTGTATTGCACTGCAGAGTATTGCAATGGTGCTACTGAAATTTTAATCTTTTTTTGTGCTGTCTGTGGTTTGCAATGAATTCACAAGCATTCTTTACCCTATTAGGAAGAAAAGAACAATTGTTTCACAGAGCAGGTAAGGGAAACGGTATTGCTGAAAAGGGTATGTAAAGAATGAAGCTGTGAATGGCATTCTGCCTTCGCTCTCCATAGTGTTGGTGGCATCAGAAAGAGCAAGAGTAACGGGGATTAATTTTACCTCCTATTTCATGATTTCATCATATACCCCTTTGTTTGCGATTCTGCGAAGTCAGTGAATTATACTTCTGCACCTTTTCGTGGGTAATTACAGAGTAAATGAAAGTTAGATTATGAGAGCTATTATAATCTTGTCAGTATGTTTGGCTAAAGTCTTTTTATTTAACGGTTTTTTCGTGAAGCCTTTTCAAAGGACTGCATCTTTTAAATATTGTTATTCTTCATTGACCTAATAATGGGGAAAAACAACAAAAGAAATTAGACTATTTTAAGAATACTAAAAAAAGTTTTTTTGAGATTTAAAAAAAACTATCACAGAACTTCACTGAGTACTATCCTTTTATATTTTCACAAAGATTTGCAGACAGCTTTTCCTGTTGATGGTGTAAAATTGTCGAAAGTTTTCTGTATTCAGATATCTAAGTGCATTTGAAGAGCTCACCTCAACATTCACTGGCAATTGTTGCTCATTTAGTTTTAAAAAGCATCAAACATATTTCAAAGCTGAGTATCTCAGACGATAGCGTGGATGATAAAGTTACTCAGCTGAACAAACAACCCACGTTTATTAATATTACCTACAGCAGCAAGCACTGTGATAAGTCCCAGGTGGGGAGGGGAACTTCGCTCCTAACCAAGAGGAATTGAAGATACACTAAGGATAGTAGAAATACATAAGAAACCAGTTGAAGTTAATTTAGGGGATGATGAGCTAGAGTAATGGATTTCAGCTAGAGCTCCTCCCAGACCTCTCCAAGTTATCATAGAACAAGTGGAGGCTTTGCTGCCTTGCTCTTCTTCCTCTACTTGGCTTCAACCTATGCAACGAGCCATCTCATGCCATCTGCCTTGTGTATTGGGTTTTCTTTATGCATTGGGTCAACTGAGTAAGACTTCGAATTGAGAGCTTCGAGGCTAACACTACTAAACCACTAACTCTGATGGCAGTAACGAGTGTTCTGAGTTTAAAGAAGAGAATCCCTGAATTATTATGTTTTTTAATAGACCTGTACTGTGATGAACCCCTTCGTGTATCTGTCATTGCCTACTGGTGCTTTTATTTCTATAAGACAAATCCCAGGAATTGGATTGCCAGAATGAGGGGCATGTACATTTTGAATTTTACCAGATATTGCAGTATTCCTTTCCAAAATTGCTGCAACAATGTATGAGAGTACTTCTTTCATTTTGATTTCTTTCAGCATTGGGTATTATAATTTTTACTTAATTCATATTTTCCTGATATTTATAAAGATTAAGTATGCTTTCATATGTTTGTCAGCCACTTAGACTTGCTCTTCTGTGAATTGCCTACTTGTATCCTTTTCATTTGTGTCTTTGAGGTTACTAAACGTTTATAACCATTTTACAAAATTTCCTTTTATTTTTTGAGGAACATTAGCCCTGAGCTAACATCTGCTGCCAATCCTCCTCTTTTTGCTGAGGAAGACTGGCCCTGAGCTAACATCCATGCCCATCTTCCTCTACTTTATACATGGGATGCCTACCACAGCATGGCTTACCAAGTGGTGCCATGTCCGCACCCGGGATCTGAACAGGCGAACCCCTGGCTGCCGAAGTGGAATGTGCAAACTTAACCACTGCACCACAGGGCCGGCCCCACAAAATTTCTTTATGCATTACAGATGTTTAGTCTTTTATCTATCATCTACATTTCAGTTGTTTCTAAACTGGTCTATGTCTATCAGCCTTAATATGTTTTTGCATAAAAATATTTTTATAGCGTCTGTATTTTATTTCTTGGTCTGGAAAGATCATTTTAATCTCTGCGTTATAAATAAGAATCTGCTAAGTTTTCTTTTAAGAGTTTTTTATTGGGTCTAAATTTGTTGGATGTTTAAGCAGTTTTTATTTTCTTTGCTTTATAATAGCAGTGTGTTCTAAAATAGTTTACAGTGCACATCTATGATGCTCACAACCCAGATCATTAATGTGACTAGTTATTAAACCAAAAAACCCCACCCTTGATCATAACAACTTCTCAAATTCATGTATTTAAACATTTTTGAAAAACCATCCTGATCAGTTCAATGCTAGCAGACTTTGCAGTCATTATTGAATAATTAAGATACTCATAAAACTTCATGACATTAAATAATCTCAAGTAGGAATGTGTTACTGGACTTGGGGAAAGATAAGAGCTAGAGGTATACCTACAAGTTCTCCCTTTTTTTTTCTGAGGAAGATTCACCCTGAGCTAACATCTGTTCCAATCTTCCTCTATTTTGTATGTGAGTTGCTGCCACAACATGGCTGCTGACTAGAGGTGTAGGTCTGTGCCCAGGAACCGAACCTGGGCTGCTGAAGCGAAGTATGCTGAACCTAACCACTAGGCCATGGGGCTAGCCTCTGTAAGTTCTCTTTTTTTGTGCTGCCACAGAACTTCCTGAACTTACCTTATAGCACTATTTCAGAATAATTGTTCTATACTATGACTTTGTTCCTATAAAGAGCCAAGTTATAGTCTTATAGTCTTTGTATCCTTAGTGCCCAGAACAATATCTGAAACATAGTGGGAATATAGTAGATATTTGTAGTTAAAGTAACAAATAAGTTAAAATTCAATCAGTACAAGATTTTATTCCAATAGTGGATTAACTTGTGTCTGACCAAGGCTCTTGAAGACAACAATTATAAACTCTGAGCAAAGTAAGAACAACAGCAGGTGTTTGAAGGTATAGGGGAGTGATTGAAACAAGTAGAAACTGGTGGAGGTTGAGACTTGAGACGAAGGAATTACATGGGTAATAGATTTTCATTTGATGGAGGCCAGAACTGAAGCACAAGGTTTCAATCTTAATGGCTTTTGGATGGAGTTTGGGGCTTTTAGGGCAGCTAAAATGTAAGGAGGAAAATGCTGGAAATGAGGGACCTGGAGAAAGGACAGCTCCAAAATCTGATATAATCTTCACCTAAATATACTCAAACCCTCAAGGAACACTCTAACTTACTGGCAAAAAGCAGCAGTGGGTAGGCTGGAAGAAATGGGAAAAGAGTTCAGCTGCTGCCCCCTCCAAGAGGAAGAGAGTTTAAAGTTTGAGTCCATTCAATTTAACTGACTGATAGGAAAGAAACAATACTTTCATGGTATGATAATAGAATCCAGAGTCTCCTCAATATAGTATCACAATGTTCAGTATACAATCAAACATCATTAGACTTTGGAAGAAATGAGAAAATGTCATTCATAGTCAAGAGAAAAGCAGTGAATAGAAACTGATTATGGGTAATCAAGATGTTGGAATTAGCAGAAAAAATTTTAAAACAGCTATTACAAATATGTTCAAGGACTTAAAGGAAAATACACTCATAATGATAAAACAGATACAGAATTTTAGCAGAGAAATAAAAATTATAAAAGAGAACCAAATGGAAAATCTAGAACTTGGTGCAAAGATGATAATGAAAATTTCATAGGATGACTTTACTTGTAAATTGGAGACAGCAGAAGAGAGGATCAGTTAACTTGAAGCTGGATCAAAATACATTATCCAACCCAACAGACAGTAATTATTAGAAAAAAACAGACAAAAAGTCAGTAGTGGTATAGATGTGAGCAAACCTTCAAGCACCTTGATCTTAATTATATTAATAGTATATGACATCCCAAAATTTATATATACAAGTGTATTCAGTGTAAAAGGAGCTTTCACCAAGATAGATCATATTTTGAGCTCTAAAAAAAGTCTCAATATTTTTCAAAATATTGAAATCTTACACATATGATATATGACCAAAACCAAAATGTAAATCAATACTACCATATTTGGAACTGTTCTTAAGTTGAAGATTAAACAACATACTTATAAGTAATAGATTGCTCCAAAAAAATCAAAAAGGAAATTAGAAAAGATTTAAAAATGAATGATACAGAAAGTGCAATGTATGACAATATGTAGGGAGTTGCTTAAGCAGTATTTACAAGGAAATTTATGGCATTTAATTAAGTTCAAAATGAATTATCTGAATTTCCAACTTAAGAAACTAGAAGGAGAAGAGAGAATTAAACTCAAAATAAGTAGAAAGAATAAAATGATGAGAGCATAAACCAATAAAATCAATGCTGGTGGGAACCTAAAACAGTACAAACAATATGGGTAACAATATGGCAGTTTCTTATAAAGTTAAACATACATACCTTAGGACTCAGCAAATGCATTTCTAGGTACAGTCAGTTCTGCTATAATCCTTGTTTTAAAAATGAAAATTGAATTCAATGCAAGTGATGTATTAGGGAATAACTTGAGGATAACTCACATATTTTACTTGTTTATGTGCAGTTTTTTCCATAAGAAACAGTGAATGCAGAAAACACTAACTTCAGCTGAACTGAGCAGTGTAGAAATATATAAATACGCATATTCACACCTCTCAGACATGTACCAGCTACTTCACAATTCTTCAGCATGTTGTGAGCCACACCCATCTACATCTGGTATTACAGCTTTTCTTCTCATTGTGGATAATTCTCTTTCCATCACTCAAAATAACTCTCAAGTTGCAACCCTTCAATGCCCAATTCTGCAAGCCAACTTAATCTTTTTCATGGTGAACTGCCATACTTATTGTAGTATTTGTATTCTTAATCATTAAATGTGTGTAAAACTATAACCATTTTCATAAGGTTTCTTCCTTTTTATTTATATTTCCCTGAGAAAGATTTTAAGTGTTGTGCTTCTAACCTCATTTTCTGCATAAGACCTGTGTTTTTTACTGCACAATTTTTCACAGCATGGTAATTTTTAAGAGCACACATGTGACATTATAGCAGAACTGACTGCATTGATCTAATATAAATGACAATAAATGACCACAAACAGACTACTCAATAATATTCATAGAAACTTTATTCATAATAGTAAAAAAATTAAAATATCTAAAATATTTATTTATAGGATAAAAAAACAGGGTATAAGAGATTGTAGTATATTTATATGGAGAGAAATATTACCCAGCAGTAAAAAAATAAAGTAAAATAAAACTACTAAATAAAATAACATGCATGAATCTCATAGATATTATGATAAGCAAAAAGATGTTAGACACAAAATAGTACATAAAGTATGATTCCATTTATATGAATTTCCATAGCAGACAAACTAATTTATATTGCCTAGTGGGAGGGAGGATTGTATGGGAAGGGTGCTGGGGAACTTTTTGGAGTAATGGACATGCTCCACATCTTGTGAGGGTACGGCAGTTACATGGGAGTGTGCATTTGCCAAAACTCACTAAGTTATACATTTAAGATAAGTGCATTCTTCTGAATGTATGTTTTATCCCCTCATCTCCACAAAGGGACTATAATAAATTTTGAACCCTAGTTAACATACTTATTTTTTTCAGGGGTATAGATTAATAACATTGAAACTATTCTCTGTGCATCTTAGGCTTGAGAAAATGAGTAATTATTTTGAGAATAATGTGAGTTGAGTTTCTCAATGAGAAGGAAGGAAAATACAAAATGAAAAATGAAAAATTTCAAAAATACAAAAAGGAAAAATCGGAAGATAAGAATAGAACCTGTGGTTTAGGATTGGATTTGGATTTATCAGTATGAACTACATATACTATATATATGTACACATTATATATATCTATATCTACATTTATATCTGTATCTATATATTTATAGATATAGATAGATTGAGAAACAATTATAGACATATGTGTATATGCACAAATTAGCATATATATCCTAGCATTGTCTGCTAAGATAGCCTAGAAGTAATGACATTCCAGTAACTAGGAGCTCATTTAATGACTGGACCTTGGTTTCTAAATACCACACACCAATAAAAAGTATCAGGGCTCCTTGAAAAATAGATTAATTCCAGGGCTGGAATCGACAAAGTACAAGCTAATCTTAGAACATTATCTTGCACAAGAAAGAAAGATGGTAGCATATCAAAGCAATGCTGGAGTCAACCTCAAAGTCTCCCACTGACCAAATATAGAAAACTGAGCATCAAAATCAATGATAGCAGTGAGAGTATCAATGGAAGTATTGATAATGATAATGAATTAAATAATTAAATGACTAGTAAAGAAAATAGTATCAGAAATGATAGTAATGAATAGAATAAGAATTAATGAGCCCATATTGATATAGTAAATAAATGAATAAGTGAATGAAAGAATGAATGAGTGTGAAGGGAACGTTATTCTTTACCATAGGAAGCCAACTAATAATTACGAGAAGACAGAGTTAGAAAATCAATGAATGCTAATAATAGTTGGTGGAAATTTGAGAAAGAAGAGGATATTTCCATTGTTTCAAAGCATACCTCACATTCAAATTACTTATCGATTGTAAAAAGAAAAATAGTAATATTGCATCAGAAAAATCTTGCAGACACTATCTTAACCAGACAGTCAAAGTTAGTATAACCAATATTGGGAAAAACTAACATTAAAAGCCTCTTAATAGGATGCACTGTAGTATTTCTTTTAGGAATGCATGACCTCAGTCTAGACTTGAGGAGGCATCAGACAAAAGCAAATTGAAAGATAGTCTGTAAAATTGCTGGCCTGTATTCTTCAAAAATACCAAAATCAAGACAAAAGGCGAGGAACTCTTATTTAAAGACTAAGGAGATATATCAACTGAATACAAGGCATGATCTGAACTGGGTCCTGGACTCAGAAAAAAAGTTAAAAAGACACTGTTGAGACATTGACAAATTTGAATACAGACTTTGGGTTAGATAATAATATTTCTTAATTTTGATAATTCTACTGTGGTTATGTAAAAGAGTGTCTTGTTTTTGGAAAATACCTGCTGAAATATTTAGGAATAAAGAAGCAAGATATCTCCAGTAAACTCTCAAATGGTACAGGAAAAGAAAACGTGTGTGTGTGTGTGTGTGTGTGTGTGTATGTTTGTGTGTGTGTTTACAGAGAATGATAAAGCAAGAAGTAGGGTAAATCGTAGAGTTGTTGAATCTGATTAAGAGTAAAGGCTATATGGACTTCCTTGTACTATTCAACATAATTTTGAAAAGTTTGAAATTGTATCAAAATAAAAAGTTATAAAAATGAAACTAGGGACAATAGGCATAAAAATAAATATTAATTTCTTTTAAAAAGCCAATGATCTGTCACCAGAAGCCAATGAGTTTCAAATAATAATTATTTGCTTAAAACGTTGAGCATGATATATAGTAGCAAGTGAGAGGAGGTGAGCATGAGAGAGCTGAAAGTGCTTCTCTGGGTGGCTGTGAGATGCAGAGATGGTGCTATATTACAGAGCCCTTTTAGTTCCCGGTTGTGAATTATCTCTCCTGAATAAAACCATTTGTTTTTCAATAGGCTTTTATTAATTTTTTATTCAAAACTCAATCTCGTTCATGATTAAATTGAATCAAAGGGAATATAAACCAAAACCCAGCTTATAAGGCTTGTCTGATGCTAGCAGTTGATTTTCATTCAATGTCTGCATTTTAACTGCAGCCTCATTTGTTTGGAATCGGACTCTTGGGGTTGAAAGAGACCATAGTTAGCCTCCCCATTCTGTGATTAAATTTCCTGTTCGCCTTCCTTGCCCTTCTATGTCAATATTTCTCCAAATATATTATTTTAAAAAGCAGGAGTGTGTTTAGATTAGTGAGAAGAATGCTCTGTTTTTAATAGACACCTCCCCTAAAGAAAATAAAATCTGTTCCTTTAAAAAAGTATATTTCACTTCTCTTAGAAAATGAAAATATATCAGTAGGGCAATACTTAGGTGAACCATTTCTAAGACCCCCTATAACACTGCGTTATGACTATCATGAATTTCTGTTTGATAATCTAGCCTGCACAGGCTTTCTTTTTGTTTTACATTGAAAGTAAACTTGCACTTAATTATTTTTGGTCTAGATCTTTATCCAAAGACAATTATATTGGATTTAAATTTAACATCATAGTTTCATAATATTATTTTGTTATGGAGACTGGGATGCTTGGGCAGTTGGTCCTGGGATATTTTAAATCTCCAGTCTTTAGCTATGTGTCAAATCGAGTCTAAATTGCTTGGAAAATATTCATCTGAAATTAAAAACGCGTTAAGTGATAGAGAAGGACTGGGCGTCAGGGTCATATTGAAGTCTGCTGTACCATCAGTGTTGATGTCACTGTTCCTCCTTATTTCTTCCTCTTTTGACTTAAGCATGCCAAATTCAAATTCTCAGTTTTATATGTTAAAATGTTAAAAGCAGCCAATGAGTTCAAGACCTTTCTCCTGCATTAGTCGCATTCATATTCCTTCTCTGATATTTTAATGAAGACCTACCGATTGTGTTAATTTAAGACTCAGCCCCTAGGAATTTTTGTCAAGTCCATGAGCTTACGTTTGGTATTTCCAGACCTGGAATTCTCCCTCCCTTCCTTTAGATGTTCTCATTGTCTATTTCAAATTTTTCCAGGGTCTTCCCTTTCCTAAGAAAGGGATCAAAAATTTCTCACCTTTAAATACAATTAATAATTACGGTGGGGCCCACCCCGTGGAGCAGCGGTTAAGTTTGCACGTTCCACTTCTCGGTGGCCCGGGGTTCGCCGGTTCCAATCCCAGGTGTGGACATGGCGCCGCTTGGCACGCCATGCTGTGGTAGGCATCCCACAGATAAAGTAGAGGAAGATGGGCACGGATGTTAGCTCAGGGCCAGGCTTCCTCAGCAAAAAAGAGGAGGACTGGCAGTAGTTAGCTCAGGGCTAATCTTCCTCAAAAAAAAAAAAAAAATTACGTAAAGTAATGCTATGTCCCTTAGGGCATTATACATTTTAATGATATCAAAAGTTTAAATTAAAGGCATGTATCCTTTCAGCCATCAATTAGTAGATCGGGCAAATGCTTTTGGTATCAAGTATTATCCCCTTCTTTTTGAATTTACAGATTATTGTTTATTCCACTTTTGCAAAAAATACGTATTTACCAGGGAAAATTGCATAAACAACTTAGTTAACAATTCATTAAAGTAGTTGGCACATGGATGTCTAACTTAGGTCTTTGTCAGATCATCCTTTCAAAAACCTATTTTGATTTTTAAACACAGAGTGCATGAAAATACTTTTATTGAAAGATCCAAACATCTCAGAAATACATGGAATAAAACATCTAAGTTTTATTCAAATCCCTACTCTTCTCTTCCCCATGAATAATTTAATATTCAAATTTGAGTACTTTTTCAATGTATTTACTTGCACGAATTCTTTTACATATGTAATTATTTTTAAAATATGAATTGGAACATACTTTCATATGGCTCTGCAACTTGCCTTTTCATGTAAAAATATGTCTTGGAGATGTGTCCATGTTATTAAAGTTGCAGAGGATTCCATATTAAGGATGTACATAAATCTTTTTAACAACTTCTCTGAGGCAGACTTTAAAATCCAACAGCCAAAGACCACCAGAAATACACGTGTTGTCAGAAAAAAAAAAAAAAAAAGGTTTACTGAGCTTGCTAGAGCTAAGGAGAGAGAACCTGAGAGCATCTGTAAGCCGTTTGGAAATGAAGGGATAGGCTTATTTCTTTTTAGATGTTCACTTTTTGAAAATTAGAGGAAGTAGCTATTTTTCAAATTTTGAAAGTCAATTCTTCTTTAGTTTAATCAAATTTTTTGTATTTTTAAAGGATCACACATTTCTCTGGTTTTACAATATAGAATATATTCATACATGCACACACATATATATGAATTATCTTATTATGTTATTGATTCTTCTATGTCTTTTTTTTGTGCTCTTGATTATTTTGTTTCATTTTTCATTTTTTTCCTCCTATTGGTGACTTGATTATTTAACATACTAATCCAGTAACATTGCCAGGCAAGGTCATAAAGCTGCTTGTTGGGCATAAATATTTCCAGAGATTCTGTTCCCTTTGACACACACATTAAATTTTTGCTTTATTTCAGAAAATATTTCTTCTCTTCTATCTATGAAAATTTTTTCTGTTACAATTTTTCTGTTATTCTATTTTGCAGTTCACAGATGATTTGTGAATCTGTTTACGTTTTCATGAGTTTTTGAGCTTTTTAATCTACCTGAGTTGATTGTAATAATGAAAGGTCTTTCTTTTTAAGAAGCATGTTAATTTATTTTTCAAGTTTTATTGTGATTTCTAAAACCGCTGTTAAAATAGTGAATGATGGCATTGATAATCCCAATTTTCACAGGATTACTTCTTACTTCTTTCAGGTTACAGTGTTTCCATTCTAGCTTTCTATAGATAACCTTTATCGATCCTACTTACTTTCTCTTCATTTTAAAATCAGAAATAGGTTTGCCCTTTTTTCCCTATCTATTTATTTTTCTCCTTTAATCAACTAATGTCAAAAATTTTAATAGATTTCCTAGTATAATCTTCCATATATCTAGGTTTACTATATTGATTATAGTGTTTTATTCTTTAAATACATTTATATTTAATTTATTAATATTTTATTTTGGCTTGTAAATGTGTGATTAGGTTGTGTATTTAATAGCTTTTGAAATCAGATTTCTTTTAGTCCCTTACGATGAGCTTGGAATCTTTCCACTGCTTTTCCTGTTCTGAATGTGTTCATAGACATAAGAATTAGCTGGTCATTTGAAGTTCAGTAAAATCCATTTGTAACCCTACTTGGACCAGTTTCTTTGCAAAATAAAGGCTTTTTTACTCCCTCTCTCTCTTTTTTTTTTTTTTTTTTTGAGGAAGATTAGCCCTGAGCTAACTGCTGCCAGTCCTCCTCTTTTTGCTGAGGAAGACTCGCCCTGAGCTAACATCCGTGCCCATCTTCCTCTACTCTATATGTGGGATGCCTACCACAGCATGGTGTGCCAAGTGGTGCCATGTCTGCACCCTGGATCTGAACTGATGAACCCCGAGCTGCCGAAGCAGAATGTGCTCACTTAACCACTGCGCCACCGGGCTGGCCCTTTTTTACTCTCTTAAATGGTTATACAACTATTCAGGTTTTTACTCTTTCTGAAATTAAATGTTGGTGATTGTTTTCTCTCTTTTTGAAATCCAGAAATTTTACCAGTATGTGGCTCAATATTAATGACTCCAGATCAGCTTTTTCCAAGATATGATATAATGTTCCAATCTATATATTCAGGTCATCTTTTCTTTCTGAAAGAAATTTAAATAATATTTTAGGAATATATTTAATATTTAAAAATTCCATTTGTTCCATGTTCTTCGTCAGCTGTCACTTTCTTTTGAATCTGTGTTTATTTTGACTTTTATTAGCTTTCCTTTCCCAAGTCTTTCCTCGCTGTGATCTCAAGCATGTCTTTTTTTTTTTTTTTTTTCCTCAACAGCAGAAATTTATTGCCTCCCAGTTCTGGAACCTAGATGTCTGAAATCACGATGTTGGCAGGGCCATGCTCTCCCCGAGTCTCTGGGTAGAATCTTTCCTTGCCTCAAATGCATACATTTATTTGTCTAATGGTGTCCCATAAATTCCTTAAGCTTTCTTTACTCTTTTTCTTTCTCTTAAAATTTTTACTCCTCTGATGGAATTATTTCCAACGATCTGTCCTTAAATTTGCTGATCCTTTCTTCTGCCTGATTTAGTCTGTTGTCAACCTCTGTAGTGAATTTTTCAATTCAGTTATGGTGTGCTTTGGCTCCATGATTTCTGTTTGGTCAATTTTATGTTTTCTATCTCTTCATTGAAATACTCACTTTGTCCCTGCATTATTCTCTTGACTTCAGTGAGCATCTTTATGACAGTTATTTTCAACTCTTTATTGGGTAAATCATATAACTCGATTTCCTTAGGATCAGTTTCTGGAGATCTATCTTGTTCCTCTGTTTGGAACATCTTTGCCTGATTCTTCGTTTTCTTGACTCTCTGCATTGGTGTCTGCATGGTAGACTAAGCAGGCATCTCTCCCAAGCTTCACAGACTGGCCCTCTACAAAGGAAGTCACCCACTAATCAGCCCAGCCAGTGATTCTAGGGGCTTCTACCAACCCGTTCTCTCCCCAGGGAGAAGTAGGCAGCTGTGGCTTTTGTCTGCTCACTCTGTGCTGATCTGGGGAGTGGGGGAGCTATGGAATTTCCCAAACCAAACTGTCATGTCCATTCTCCTCCAGGCAGCTGGACTATGCTGCACCTGTAAGAGCTCCAAGACTGGCAAGACAGATGCCAGTTCTTTGGGCAGCCCCATTGAAGTTGGGGTGTTGGATGCATGGATAAACTCTTTTCCTTCTCAAAGGCAAGCTGAGAGCTGGGCTTTTTGGTCCAGTTGCTCTGTGTTGAACAGCAGGGAGGATCTATAGTGTCTATTGGTTCATGCCACTATCTCCATTCTCCCTGAAGTGGTCCAGAGGGAGATCCAAGAGTGTCAAGAGACCAAGAGGCAAGAGATCCAAGAGTGGCAAGACAAAAGCCAGTCCTCTACGGAGCTCCCTTGGAAAAGTTGGCTACTGGATGCACAAACCAACCCCGTCTCTCCCCTGGGTGAAGCCGGGTGCTGGGAGTCTCTTCCTGATGGTATGGTGCTGTGCCAGGGGTAGGGATTCTGGTAAGAGGGTGTCCCACATCTCCCTAACAGCTTTGGTGAATCTGGTTTTGCATTCTTCTGGGGTACAAGAGTCTTTTAATTTCTGGATTTCTCACCAAAGGAAATTTGTCTATAAAGTTTTGTTGAATCGGTATGTTTGGTTGAGAAAGGAGGATACAGGTCTTCCTACTCCCCTATCTTGCTTCAGTTGTATCTTTCTCTTCCGTGCTGCTTCTGGTGAGAGCTTCATTTCTATAATAGTTTATTTTTACCTCTTACTTCTTTCCTTATCTCTACCAACTCATGTTTTTGCTATCGGTTTTACTTCTGTTCTTTCACTGTATCTTCTGAACTCTATTATCTGCTTCGAGGATTTTTTTTTGTTTCTTTTTGTTTCTTTTCTCTTCTTTTTTTTTTTTCTTTTTTTTGCTGAGGAAGATTCACCCTGAGCTAACATCTGTGCCAGTCTTCCTCTATTTTGTATGTGGATTGCTGCCACAGCATAGCTGCTGATGAGTTGTGTAGGTCCGTGCCTAGGAACCAAACCCAGGCTGCTGAAGTGGAGCATGTCAAAATTAACCACTAGGCCACAGGGCTGGCCCCAAGATATTTTGTTTTTAAAACATGATTTGTTATTTAAAACGTTAATTTGTTACACTGTATTTGATTACAATTTTCACCTCTTCTGTGGCAATATTTTTTTCTTGTTTATTCTTCTGAAATTTATTTTTCTTGTACCACTTGTAGTTCTCTTGTGTTACAACATATAGCTTCTGGGCTGTTTGCTTTTAAAATTTTACACACATTTGATTGAAGTAAATTCTTGGACCAGTATTTTCAGGGGGATCACATGGAGGTCAGGGTAGAACTGTGTTTCACACTACCAGCTATTTATTTTGGTTTGTAGTGAAGTTTCCTTTGTAGCAGGGGTAGGTGTGAGTAAATTCTTTTGTCTGTTATTTTTAGCTGGCCCACAGAGATCATAAGCTGTGGGCTTGCCAACAATGCAGAATATCTCCCTTTTGCTCTTCTTTGCTGAGAGATTGCTTCCTGCAAATTGTCTTGCCACTGCAACTTCTCATTCAAGTTGACCTCTCTGGCATCAACTTGTCAGTCTAGGGCCAGGAAGTTTCATGCCACCAAATTGTGTTTATTTTGTGAATAACAGATTTGCTGATTTCTCCCAGTAGTCTATGCCACTTACTTTCGAAAACTACGCTTTTCTGGCTTTGTCTGGCATTTGCAGTCTTGATATCCTCTCCCAGCAACTTTGTGCACTCTTCCTTGACCTCCGTTGTATTTAGAGTTACAGATATCTTTTGACTTCACAGACTGAATTTTATCTTTCTGTTATCTTTTACTTCACAATGTGATATCCAAAGAGAGAAAGGGGAAATTCAATCTTTGTTTTGTTATCTAAAAATAGGAAATTGAATATTTAAATTTTTAAAAGTGTATATAACATACCATTCTATGGATATAGTTTATTTAGTACTCCTCTACACACTGGGTGCATGGATTACATGCAATGGTTTCCTCTGCTAATCACATTCTGATGAATTACCCTCTAGTTAAATTTCTATAAATTGAATTATAAGACTGAAGGCCATGAATACTTAAGAATCAATACAGATTGAGAAATTGTAAAAAATATGCGCCAATTTATGCTCCCACCAAAAGTATGCAAGAGGTCCATAATCTCTATTCCCTCTTGTACACTGCATATTACTATATATTTAAATATTTGCTAATTTCAAATCAAAATGTTACCTCGGATTTTGCTTTGCACTTCTTTGGTTGCAAGAAAAGATAAAGAAATTTTTCACATTTTAGTAGATTATTTGTATTTCTCTTTTGGAAATTCACTTTTCAAATCTTTTGCATTTTTTTCTATTTCTGTTTTTTCGATAGCATTTTAAGACTTTTTCTATTAAGAAGAATAATGCTTTGCCACCTATATAGCAAGTATTTTTTCACAGGGTTTATCATTTGCATCTTAATTTTATTTATATTTATTCATTTTTTTAAACTTAGATATATATTGATATTTTTCTTTAATATTTTTGTATTGATTTTACTCCCAGATCAATCATCATGAATGAAAATTATATGGATGTATATGTTTTTTCCCAGAAAATTTACAGTATTCTTAAAATTACTTTATCTCTTTAATTTATCTGAACTTTTACATTATCAATCTTGATGCTTCTGTGGTATTTATTTAACCTACTAACAATTATGAATTGTGCTCATAGTGGCTTGGAAACAGAAAATTCTTCCACTTTAACGGTTATCTATTACATATCCTACCAATTGTGGTTGTGTTAATCTTTTCACTAGAATGCAAACAAAAAACATGAACAAATAAAAAGTCAAAAACAAATAATTAAGATTTTCACCACGTAAGAAAATTTTTTTCCCTAAAATGCTAGTTTCAGCATGCATGCTTTGATACTGCTTTTTAAAAAATGCATTTATCCTACAGATCATTGACACATAAGTTCAAAACCAAAGCATTCTAATGTTTTTTCAACCTTGTTTGCCCCATGCTGGTTTTCCATACCGCGTTTCACTTCCTTCATCATTGTCTATTCTGCTCCAGCAATTTTAGCAGATACTTGTGGATCATCAGGCTCAGTGTCTTTCCGTTGGCATTAATAGTGCTTATAGATGTGATGCGATTGCTAAAGCTTTTCTACAAACTGGTAAAAATGTCCTGTACATTCTATGTCACACAGACCTAGCTTTAAAACATACACCCAAAAAAATGACTTCAAACAGACATGACGTTCTGCCTTAGTGCAATCAGGAGGAGGAAATTCACAGTTAAAGAGCAAACTTGCAAAACTCAAACACAATAGGACACTGAACAGACAGCATTAAGGTGGCACCCCATAGAGACTAGGCACAGAAGGCTTTGAGCCCTGATTGTAAACTTGTGCTGACTTCGCTCAGAAACTGCATTTTTCTTTCATGAGCCTTCTGACATGAATTTTCTTACTCATTTTACCCAATTTAAATTAATAGAAAACCTTGCTGTGCTATCCCTGAATCCTCTCGCATATCTCTGTCCAATGAAGCTAAACCTGTGATTCTTTTAGTTTATTTTTAATTTATAATGCTTGAGGACATTCTTGTTTGCTACTCTCTTTTCAAGATTTTTGGGGCTTTATGAGAATCTCCCTGAAGAATCATCCTTTGAGGAGGATGTTGACTTATCTCCCCCTAACACAAGATTTCCTGGAGGTCCTGAGCTGTCCCACTAGATGCTTAGCTTAGACATAATTTTTCCACATTTGAATTTGTTGTGACCTGCCCTCTCTCCACTCCCCTGCAGGACAATCCCTTGACTAGTCCACTTAACCAGCTCCACTGTTGTCTCGACACACTTTCGGCTTATGTGTTAGACATTCAATGGCTTAATTACTTGGCCTTTTCTTCCCCTTCCCTGTGTTGATGCAAATAATCCATAATCAATTTATAAATCAAAATTGAGGTGAGTTTCTTATGAGCCAGGTCTGAGGACTATAGCCCAGGGTCTTCCTTCCCCAAGGAAGAAATACCACACATACGTCGCGTGTGGAAGGAACGTCCCTTTTACAACAGTCACAAGATTCCTTTGCTGGCACAGCACGTCTGTGGTCACAAGGTGAGCACAGCAGATTGGTAACTAATCCTTAGTTTCTAGGGCGAGATGCTTATCCTTAAAGAAATGCCAATATGGGTGAAGATACATCCCTATCTTTAAGGACCTCATTCTTGTCTTTGGGATGTTGCAGATGTTTAAAGCAGATGTGAAATGTATACTCAACAGGCCATGTCAAGCTCTTTTGGAAAAACCAGGCCAGGCCAAATTAGTTTTAAACCCAATGGCTTCCTCATATACTCCAATATATCCTATTGCTATTCATTTATTTATCACCCATAAGTCTGACATGTGACTGGAGTTTGTCTCCCCAGTGTGGTTTCTTTCTTTCACTAAACCCTGTCTATTGCCTGGATCCACTTTTTCTTTTTTTTTCTGAGAAGTTCTAATCATAAATCTTGGTCCTTCTGACTTAACCATGGTTCTAGTGGCTTGTCCCAACTCAGCAGTTAAGCCATTTTGCCTGCCTAATATTTTAAGTAATGGTTCCAAATCTGAAAACATCAAACTACTAAATTCTTCAAGGGTAGCAATGAATCTTCTTAGTATTTTCAAAAATATTTAAAAGTCTGATGAAAATTTCAATTTCATAAATTTTAATTCAGTACCTGCTGATCCAAAGTTTTATTTTCTCTTTGTTTAGAAAAACTGGAAACAAAAATTACTGTTTAGTGTAATTTAGTAAAGACAAAGTTCATAAGATGGATATCACATGGTGAATGGAGAAGAGAAATATTAAAAGGATTCCCTACTTGACTGATCTTCGGAATAAATAGTGACATTTATTAGTTTAATTCCATAATTCAGACTTAAATTAAATGGATTCTAGTATGTTATGTAAGGTGTCTTCCCTCTGTGTTTTTTTTTTTTCCTCCAGCTTTCTAGAAATTTAGTTTTAAACCTCCTTTACTTTTTAAAGGAAGTTGCATATCCTTGGGGACATCCATGTTTGTCCCTTTGGCAATTGCTTGCCTATTAAAAAAATCACTTGTCATTACAAGTATGCATATTTAAGACTTAGGCTCAAGGATATCCTGAAAATTTAGGGAAGTTAGAGAAGTAAATAGAGTTTGTCGAGGACTTTAACAGGGGAAGACCAGGTAAGGAGAAAGGACTGGTTGGTAATTGATTGAAGAGATAAAGAAGTGACCAGCGCAAAATTTGTAAGATGTGAAAGAAGTAGGTCAATGTTCTCATGAGCAGTCAGATTGACACAAACTCTAGAGCATTTCTTCCAGCCAACAAAGAAGGATGTGTGTCAACTGTGGCTCTCTTCTAGAGCCTAGTTGGCTGTGGGAGGTCATAGGCAATCAGCAGACCTAAAAGCCATTTGTTAGCATGTTTTTGATGTTATTTATATTTTTGGTTATATTTGTATCTCTTGCATATTTTATCTTGTGAAATGCTCTTTTATTGCAAAGTGTTCTTGTTATCTGAGAGCCATCACTGAAATTTAAATTGATATTTTTCCTTTATAAATATCCACGAGTCTGCACTTACCATGTAATACTTAGGGGAGTACTATCTACACTACCTAACTGTACATTCTTTCATTCTCTCTGGGTTGAAAATATATGTTAAAGAGGAGACTTATGAAGACATATTTAGATCTAGGGCTAGTTATAAGCTCTGAAAGTTAAGATGTTGACAGAAGCAAAGGTTTTGGTACCTACATTTTATCTAAATTAGGGATAAGCAGAGGGATTCAACTGCGATAACCTAGTACGACCTCTTAAGCCTTTGTCCCTCCCAGAAAAGACATCTAGCGTAGTTGCTGCTTCCTGCTTTTGTTTGCCCAAAGACTAAGATTTTTTTAGCATGGTAAGTCTTCTTTCCCCATCCTGGTGCTATTGGCAGTCATCCTAAGTTTTTCACCAATGACTGAAATATTGAGGTACATCAGGGACACGTGAAGAGGAGTTATCAGAGAATGTTATTGAGTAGATACAGAAAGGAAAGCATTAGCTCAATTAACTTATCTTTATCGTTGCCTGAGATCATGCGCTGTGTGTGTGTGTGTGGCAGTGTTCACACGTATGATAGTGGCTAATATGAGTGAGAAAAAAGGCAAAAACTTTCATAATCTACCAACAGAAGTGTAACCTGAGAGCCAAAAAGACCTCCCTGCACACTTCAGCAGATTTGAGAATATGTCACCCCAGAAGCAGACTCATTGTAATCGTTAAGTTAGACAAAGGCTCAAAGTCTAAATCTGGGCAAAGTCAAAATTCCCATAATTAAACATTGTGATACTTGGAAATGATTTGTGCTGGGAAGGAACTTGGACTGTTAACCAACAAATCTGACAAAGCAGAGCTCTATGTTATAGATTAGAAGGTAGATCTTGCCAAAGTGAATTAACTGGCCCAAACTTTGTAAATAACCATGTTTTCAGAAGAGATACATACTTTTAGCAACTTGACAAACCAAGGAAGTAACCTATGAACCAGAGAAAATTTTCAAGACTTTGAACAATGAAATTGCGTAAAGAATGATCTATCTTTAAAACAAGGTCCAACTTGGGAGTTCTACCTCTTCATGTGATTTCCCGATGATTCTCCCAAGTCAAGATCTGCGTTTTTAAGTCCTCAATGGTATTTTCACTTGGATGGAGGTTTGCTAATGTTGCTCACACAATATATGCCAATGTCACTCATCATTTTCACCCCACGGTGTAGCTCCTCCTCCTGATTTCTTGCTGATGGTTTCTAACATTCATTTTTAGTCGCAGAAGCTCAAGACCTCTGAGTGCTCTTTGATTTATCTCTCTCCTTTACCTCATTACCAATGATTCATCAGGGGCTGTCAATTCCTTCTCCCCACTGTCTCACACCGCCCTTTCTTCTTGTACATTACCCAGCCCTAGTTAACAGTCTTATTACTGCTTACCTAAACTACTGCTATAACTCTTCTCCCTGCCTCCAGTCTCACTTCTAATCTACTCATTCCGCAGTCGACTGCCAAATTAATCTTTCTAAAGCACGGCTTTGATTATGTCACCCCTGCTCAGTAACCTTCAAATCTCTCTTCTTTGCCTACCAAATAAAGTTCGAACTTTTTACCCTTTGACATTATAATCTAGGCTTATTTTTATGGGTTTAGCATTAATATTTTTCTCTTGTTGAAACTCTAGGAAAACTGAACTATTTGACATTTTGCAACCAAGCCTGGAAACTTCCTTCCACCAAATATTTTAATAATTATTTCTTCTAACTGGAATATTTTTAATGCTATTTATTAAAATCTCTCCAGCTTTTCAATGGGAGCTCTGACTTTCACTGAAGGATCTTGGATACAGAGGGCTGGAGTGCTCTCACAAGCACATATGAGGACCCATAAGGAATGGAGTAGAACCAGAAGTGGAAAAATAAGGGGAAAAGATGGAGTGGTAGGGGCTGGAAGCCAGGGGCAAGCAAGGCTGAGAATTCTAAATTTGAATCTGATCTTCCAGGTCATTGTGAATTTATACTCATCAAGATAGGATGATAAAACATACTTTATTTAGTAGTTTGTTAGTCTAATGTTTAAATATTCAGATGTGTGATACGAAGGCCTCCATTTATATTCTTGCTCTGGGCCTAACAAATATTAGGAGCAACTCTGCTTTTTCTCCATGAAATCTAAGACTTGAGCACATTTTCTGTCATCTGGTAGATCTTTATTAAAATTTGTTGACTGTAGGAAGCAATCTGCCGTTCTTTGAAATTCTAGAGCATTTTAAAATGTATCTTTCTTATGACGCTCATCACAGTCCTCTTTAATTTCTTGTATTTTGTTTATGTCTTGGCATCTACATGGTAAGCTCTGTTAAAGCAGTATGTGTAATGCTATACATCTCACATTGCTTGCATAGTAATAGAGGTTAAAAGTTTTATTAGATGAAAAATAGAAACCCAGAGGTTGCTTTAGAAGAGGTATATGAGCTCATGGGATTTAAAGGCTGTGAGATAGCTTAAAGACTAGGAAAGTTAAACTCTAGAAAAGGTAAGTGACTTATCCAGGGCTCATGACTATTAGTAGCAAGCATGGGGCTAGAATTCACATTCTGATGCCTTCCTCTCCAAGTGCAGGCTGCCTTAGCACATTGTGTTAAACATTAATCAGGAATTGTTATAGACATACAGACAAGAAAGACATAGCATTAATATCATAAGCATCTGTAGCAATATTCCCTTTCATGAATGCTACAGTCAACTTGTGAAGTACAATAAATTCAGACAAAGATGCTAAGCTTATAAAGATTGGAACTTTCTAGAGAGCTTATTTTGTTCACATCCATAATTGACACACATTGAAAATTTAGCTAAGTGTATCCAGTGTTGACATACAGTTATCCAAAAGACAGAGGGATTATGTTGCTACAGTTGTCTTCATAAAGATTTAGTACTAATGTCATTTAGAACACCTGACCTGAACGGTGTTTGTATAGGGCATTACCGTGAGCAAACATTGTCAGGTTAGGACTAAATTTCTATAGCACTAAGACACTTGAAAAAGGTTTACAACCCTAAAATCTGTTTAAGCATATAAAACATAACAACTCTAAAACCTGTCTAAGCACATAAAACACAAAGCCTTTGCCCTTGTTGATATACATAATATCCATGTATTGCAATATACTCATCTAATGGGTGGGAGTTGGGAAACATAATGTTTGAAATTGTAATGGTCTGTGAGAGGTATCTCAACTTTGGTTGAGATAAGTCATTTATTTAGTAAAAGAAAATACAGCTGTATTTCATTGTTTCAAGTTGTTACCAAGAGAAGGTAAGATAAAAGTGTTCGGCAGTGTGTACACATTACTTGTGTTAAGAAAATATCAATTGAAGGGTACTTGGTGGTAGAGGACATGATATGACAATCATTTCCAGGAGAGGTATTTCCTTCTAGTGAGTTGATACTGTTATAACACTTGGCTTAGGGATTGAATACATAAACTGAATTTTACTATTTTACTTCTCATATCTCAGTTCAGATATGCTTTCTCCTGGATAATATTCATCTGTAAAGTAACAGGGGGACGGAGTTAGGAGTGCTTCTGAAACATGGACGTGAGGCTAGAAAGCTAGGTGTCTTGATACTCCACCTCATCGGACACTTCAAAGTCATTATTGTCTAAAATGAGATTGTGAGGGCCACCCATCTTGAAAAGGAGGATAAACCTTAGCCTTCTCTTACTAATTTTGACTGAATGATGCCAAATTACATTAAACAACAATAGAGCAGAAAAGAAAGGATTATATAAGAGAGTGCTCACTTTGGGGATTTCAATCATTGACGCATACAGATTCTTGAGTAGAATGTCCCTGGGTTGTGCTTCAGTACGAGGATCAAAATCCTAGGTATGGCTTGAAACAAGGCCGCAGAAGCACTATGCTAGGATGGAAATGACAATGGAACAGATGCATTTCCAGGGCGTGTTTACAGCACACCTTGCAGAGACTGTGGCCAAGGGAAATGGAGCAGTGCTCTTCGGAGACGTGCGCAAGTGTTGCCATGTATCCCTCTTCTCCCTGGAGTAACAACCCTGTTTCCAGCTAGGTAGGTGCTATCCAGAGGTCCCTTAGCTCAGCTTGCTATCTCAGGTATCAGACTGTACACCTGCTGGGAATGCTTACATGAGCCTCAGGAGGCTCCTGTGCAAATCTAAGGAACTACTAATTGTGTTTCTTCCCATCTCACTTAGACATCTGCTTCCTTTTCACTTGGCCGATCTCCACTTATGCCTGGAGCCTAATGGCTTCCGTGTGAT
This sequence comes from Equus asinus, assembly GCF_041296235.1. NCBI lineage: Eukaryota > Metazoa > Chordata > Mammalia > Perissodactyla > Equidae > Equus > Equus asinus. The sequence goes on along the minus strand of NC_091800.1, from coordinate 38,574,188 downwards.
CTCACCTTTTTCAGTTACCCTCCTGGCATTGCAATTAAATGATACCCTGGTATGCTATCTGCCGTAGAGCAGAATTCAACATCACTTTTCGACCTCATTGCTCAGCATTTAGATATCAGGGTACCAAACGACTTCTCTGTAAGGCAGAACTCAAGGAAGTTCAAGTTCGGATGAAATAGCACTGTTCATCTTAATGTCTTAAAGTTCTGATGTATTGAATTTCATTCTTTAAAATTAGATATTGTTATTAAGCAATGGATAATACACTTCTACATATAATTATTTCACATGAAATATGACACAACATAGAGAAAATGGGAAAAGTGATGAATGTCAACCTGGCTATAAATGTTGTTTCTGGCAATAGAATGCCTGGTTTTGAATAATCTCTTTTATTAATTGGCTGTGTGACTTAAGCAAGTTACTAACATCTTTGTGACTTACATCCTCATTTGTAAAATGGTAATAATGATGATACTTTTCGCATGAGGCTGTTACAGGTTTATATGAGATAATGTATTTAAAATACTTAGAAAAATGACTGGCGTATACAGATTATTAAATAGCCATTTTTTTCAAATGTTACCATTTTTTATACTTCTTATAATTACTTTTTCTAGCAACCTTTTTGTACAAACTATATTTTGATTGTATTTTGTTTTAATTATGTAATATTATAAAGAGTTCCATATGTAATATGTTTTTCTAGACATTATTTTAAAGAGCTAAATAATTTCCAATTGAACATAGATATTCTAATGTATTTAACCCTTTTTTTGCTTGCTGGTTAGCTGGATTGTTTCCTGTAATTTATTGCAATCTATAATGAATTGATATCTCTCTTTGTAGGTAAAGTAGTTTGCATACTTGAATTAGTTTGTAGAAGTGGAATTCCTGGGTTAAAATGTACTAATATTCTTAAAGTTTTTTAAACGTTTGCTTTTCTAAAATGTAGTAGCACTTTAAATTGCCACTAGCTATATATGAGTGTTCAAATCTAAATGAGACCTAAATAATGCAATGGGATATAGTTTAATTTATTTTATTAGTAAATAGAGGAAGCTTATTTGAGAAATATCTACTTGTGTTGAATATATTATGTCTCAAAGAAGGAGGACTGAGCAAGATGACAGTAAGTGAAATGTCCATATTGAAACACATGCACGTTTCTCATTTTAAATACTGCACATCTGTTTTTCTAGCTTGGGCCTCAAAAACTTGAACTTTCTTATGACCTAATTCTTCTTAAGTCTTAGTTTAGTAATTTTATGATATTGTTTTAAATATTTGTAATTGTGCATTTCAGGATTATTTCAGGACTCTCCTTATTTCAAAACTCTGTTTAGTGATTCTTATTTATAGGCAATTTTATTGCAGATTTCACTTCTTCATTCAATCAACAAATCTTTCTTGAGCTTTGCTGGTTGGTAGGTTCTTAGGATACAGAGATGAATAAGAAAACGGTCTTTGTCTTCAAAGAACTCCCAGTCTCGTGAGAGAGAGACACACATAAATGAGAGAGGGAGGTGATCAGCAGAAGGCTCTCTCCAGCGGGTGATCTGTGACCTGAGAGAGGAGAAACTGTCTAGTTAAAGAAGGTGAGATGGAAGACATTCAAAAGAGAAGGGATAGAATGCTGTAACTTCATGTCTTGCAAAGAAAAAGTTGTTTCTACTTTCTTCTAAGGTATTCTATTTAAAACTAAAAACCATTTCATAATTCTGGCAAAATTATGTTAGCACACATTATAGGTCATGCTCTGAGGCTTGTGTGATAACAGATGCTTCTATTCTTAAGCCCTCCCATTGACAAGATTGATTTCCTAAAGTGAAATCAGAGCAAGCAGGGGACTGCTAGTAATGTCTTTTGGTATTGAGATTTCATCTGGATTCTAATCTCCCAACCCTCAACAAGCCTGTTGTAAATCACCCTTCCTCTTTCCACCTCCCAGGGCCCATGGGCATTTAAAAAGCATACATCACATAAATGCAAGTACACAATCTTTATCCCGGGTTTGGCTAAGTCTATGTGGCATTTCCTACCATTATAATCTAGGATGAGCAATGTGCCATTTTTACCCTTTAGTCCAATCTAAGGTTGGCAGTTTTAGCAAATAAAAATATAGGAAAAATAAATTTGCAATTGAGGTTTAAAAAATGATTTTTTAGTATAAACATGTATCTTGCAATATTTTGGGGGTGCTTGTATAACTGAAAATTATTCATTGCTTATCTGAAATTCAAGACTAACTAGACACCCTGTATTTAATCTGGCAATATTAATCCAATCCTTAGAGTGAAACTTGCTTAAACTGCTCATATGATGGCCCCTTACTCTTGATTCTACCTTCCAAGAGCTAAGTCTTTCACTAGAGGAGGGCTCCTTGCAAATTGGAACCAGAGCTGGATTCATCTAAAGTAGTAACATGGAGAGGAGAGAGAGTGGTGAAAAAATACAAAAGAAAGTATCCCTTGAGAAAGAAAGAGCTTCCCCACTTCATTCCTCCCACCTTTCTACAAATTGTGTTTTCGAACAATAGAAGTGGCTTAAACGAGAGACTAATTGTGTTCTCAAAGATATATTGTCTAAAGTTCTTTGTCTTCTTACAACTGCAAAGTAAGCTAAAACAGACATAGAGGTGAAATGAAAGGAAATATACCTCCCCAGATTGCCTTGTTGCTAAGAAAGTGAAAAATAACAGTCTCGAATATTCCCCAAAGAACTACTGGTCTGCTAAAGCGTAACATATGGGACTCACATCACTTAAGATGTAGGCAGGCAGGATGCGTAGGGCCCTTGGAATATTCATTTTGACTTCTTGCAGGGTGTAACTGTTGAGAGATGTGGGAATCACAGTTACAAAGAGTCTTTGCCAGTGACAAGTTCCAGGGTGGCCTTAATCATAGAGGCGGAACCATACACCAAAGACCAAGGGAACAAAGGCAGACAGGAATCAAAGTATGGCATTATGTACCTGGGTAGAGGGTGGGGCTACATGGCAGGAGAATCTTCACTTGTATGTGACCTAACTTTAGGGTACGAATGGCCTTTAAGTTTCTGAAGATGTTTAAGCACAAAAAGAAGAAAGTCTGTATTCACCTATCACCCTGAGCAAAGATTTAGCGATGAAACCACAGGTGTTTTACTCAAAAGAACATGAGGGGAAGACTGGAGTCAGTTAAATGTTTCATTTGTTCCTCATAGAAGTCTCCAGTCAAGGACATTCCTAGACCTTTATAGATTTTATACAACATTCAGGGTTTGAAAGAAACTTTTTCATTGCTTCTGTCTGTTCTTAGATATTTATACTTAACTCAATTAAGCCCAGCCATTTTAAGTACACAGCACACTGTACAATCCTTAATGTAGGTTTGTAAATACTTGAATATTTTTATCAACAGTTTATTGCTAGAGTCTTTTATTTATTGTGGGTAAATAGTTGTGTGCACTGCACTCTCATTTCTTATGCAAAGAAAATTCTCAACTATGCAAACACTCAAAATTATGCAGTACAATGCCTTCTGGATTTCAAGAGAGGAAACAAAATTAAAAGCTCAAAATAGAGAATCATAATATAAAAGGACTTGTAATACATATTACTGCTGATTAAACATTTTGCTAAGTCTAAATAATTGTTATAAATATTCATATATATTTTATATATAAATTTCATATAAATTAGCTATAAATTGTCTATATATAAATTTTATAACAAAATTTATGCTTATTGTAAATCAAGATAAAATCTCTGTACTCTTCTCAATATTGAAATGGAGTCTAGAGTCTCTAAAAGTCAAAAGTAGTACTAAAACTTTAAACAAAGTAAACCACTTAGAAATTAAAAATGCTCTGAAATAACCAGTTCGTAAACATGGAGATCTAAACTAGCATTAATGACCCTTGACATATCTTTTGTGAATGTTGTTTTCATTCGAGAGACTGTCAAAATTTTATGGAGTTAGTAATGGTGAAATATAAGATAAATGTGCAAAAGTCAATTGCTTTCCAAACCAGTGGTAACCATTAGAAGCTATAATGGGAAGTATTGTTAATCTCAATAACAACAAAATATCATATATTATTTAAAAATAACCCTAACAAGAAAATGGTTAAGACCTATAGGGAGAACCTCATAAAACTTTACTGGGAGAGATAAAATATTTAAGTAAACAAAGAGCTATATCATGTTTCTGAATGCAAAGCCTGAATAACAAGATAACTTTTCTTTCCAAATTAATTTGTGGGCTTGTAATGGGACAGAATGTTCTTAGAAAACACTTGACCTCTATATAGTACTCACTGCTTATATTGTTTTGATCCTACATGTGCTTCTACTTTCAAACGGAATTGTTAAAGCTTTTTCTGTGATCATATCTTGAGCAATATGACCAAATCATTGAGCAATAATTGTTCGATTATGCCTTGGAATATTATGTGCCAGCTTAAAATGTGTGTTGGGAAATGAGTGGGGGTCAAAAACCCATGAAATTCTCTATTGCACAAAAATGAAGAAAGAGACGGGATTTCTACTAAGGGATGATTTTCCCTGATGATAATTCCTTTTATTACTTGTCCATATTGCTTAAATTTTGCCAAAAATTAACTGTTTCTGATATTAAAGAGCCTATTACAGAGAGCCTGAAGTTCCTTCACCAGGGCAAGGGGGGGAGATGATTCAGATGAGCGGATCGTTATTACCTTGGGGATACTGACTGTGCCCTCATTCAGTAATTCTAGGCTTCCTCGAGCGTGGACAGCAGTATAGTCCAAGCAGAGGTCAAGCAGGTCAGTGGTGATCTGAAGAGCTTATCGAAATGTTCGCTGTTTTCTGCAGGTCCCTGCATAGAAGAACCCTGTCTCTAAGACAGAGAGGGACAGCGAAAGGAATAGTTGTACAATCTCATTTTTCCTCCTTGACTGCTGGATCCAGAATAGCCTTGTGTTTTAAGAGAATGCATGCCCATGTGTTCACTAGGGAAGATGAGGAAAGACTATGGCTTCTGCCCGGCCAGTTTCAGTTTAGGTCTCTGAACATCTGGATTGAAAAGTCTTTGAGGCAGACACCCAGACAATTACAGCATAAGCCTCTTTGCTTGAGATGCACCAATGAAATAAACTTCACCTTATTCTCTGACTCAGCATCTTGTTAGTTTACTTCGTATCTCTTATCACCATATGTGATAATTATCATTATTATTTCAGTTGTTTGTTTAGTTGTTTTTTGTCTGTTTTTGCTCAATAGATTCTAAGTTTTTGAGGCAAGAATCATATCTTTTCACCATTGTACCCTCAGCTTCTGGCAAGGTGGCTGAACAACAGTAGGTAACTCGAGAGCATTTGTTAAATAAACAAATGAATGAATAAGTGAATAAATAAATAATAAAGAGATGAACTATTTAACAGATGGTATGGGGAAATTTGGCTGTTTGGGAAGAAAAACTAATGTTAATCACATTATCTTTGTAAACAACATAGATATGTAATCTGGGTAACTTGTTACTAAGACACAAAAGATGTGGATAGATTGCCATCAGATTTTGAAAATATATTTGGTGTAGTCTGACTGAAATTACATGTTTTATATGAAACTTACTTGGGGGAACCTTGAAGGTACTGTGAAATCCTGCATTCCTCAGGACTGGATGAAACCAAGCACGAACGAGGGGACCACTGAACTGCCTGTCCCAAGAGACTTGCCACACATATGAGGATATCCCGGACAAGGAAATTAACAGTTCTTTGAGCCTCAAATCAAAGGACACTAAGATAGAGGCCCTCCTTTGCAGCAATAATTTACCACTGAGATGCTTTTTCGCTTGGACAACTCTATATACCAAGGAAGCTCTGGGGAAGAGCTCCGGGGAAGTATGGTCCCCACACAACACTGTTGGAGGACATACTTCTTGTTATTCATGCCTTTGAGTAATCTGCTCACTCCCTTGAGAGTGAGTGCGACCTGTGACTTGCTTCTAATCTGGAGAAAATGGCAAAAGTGATGGATTTCAGTTTCGTGATTGTATTATGTTACATGGCAAAGGTGAAGGGATGTCATTCCTATGATTATATAACATTATATAAGACTGTTCTTGCTAACTCTCGTTCTCACTCTCTGGCTTTGAAGAAGCAGTGACTTGTAAACTGCAGTAGGAAAGCAAAATTTGCCACCCTAAAATGTGTCACTTTGGCATAAGGATTAATTTAGGCTGATTATTTTTAAGAAACAGAAGACTCAGGAAGTTTTTCTTGTTACCTCCCCATTCAATGCCTAAAAGAATTTAGATAAAGAGCCTATTCTCAGAATAGAGTTAATTTTCAGAGATATCTACAAAGAGTAGGCCTAGGCATGATGGGGTGGGGGGGACTTGGCAGGGCCTAGAGATCAGAATCTGCTCTGTGTCCCATCTTCTCTGCACAGCCCAGCAAACATGTGTCTACCAAACATTTGTTTTTCCATCTGTATATAAATTGCCTTCTTCCCCCTGTTTATTATTTTTTTTTTGAGGAAGATTAGCCCTGAGCTAACATCTGCTGCCGATCCTCCTCTTTTTGCTAAGGAAGACTGGCCCTGAGCTAACATCTGTGCCCATCTTCCTCTACTTTATATGTGGGACGCCTACTACAGCATGGCTTGACAAGTGGTGCCATGTCCACACCCCGGATCCGAACTGACGAACCCCGGGCCGCCAAAGCGGAGCAGTGTGCACTTAACAGCTGCACCACCAGGCTGGGTCCCTTCCTCCCCTTTGATGTGCCAAACCATTACTCCCTTCTCCTTAGCTCAAGATGGTATATAAACCTAAACTGTCTGATTTGTCCTTGGGCCTCCCATGTTCTTGAGAACTCTCATAAATAAAAAATTAAATTGGATTTTCTCTTGTTAATCTGCAACATGTCAATTTAATTCTTAGACCAGCCAGAAGAACCTAGAAGGGTAGAGGAAAATTTCTCCTTCCTCCATGACACTGCCTAGGGCCACATGGCAGGGAATGACAGACAATCTCTTGTGGCTAAGGGTAGCCTCTGACCCACAGCTAGCAAGAAACTGAAGCCTCTGTTCTATAGCAGTTAGGAAATGAGTTCTGCCAATAACCTGAGGGAACTTCCAAGCAAATTCTCTCCCAGTCGGGCCTCCAGATGAGAAAGCAGCCTGGCTGACACCTTGACTGCAGCCTTGTAAGACTCAGAGCAGAAGACCCAGTTAAGCTGTGTCTGGTCTCTGACCAATAGAAACTGTTGTATAAAAAATGTGTGCTATTTTTAGCCACTGAAATTCTGATAATTGGCTATATAGCATAGAAACCTAATACAAACAGTCGAATTAATTTAATTATTTAAAGATGTTCATTGAGGCTCCTGGGTAGGACTGAGTAAACCAGCTATACCTATATTTCTAAAAAATGGCAATTATTAAATAAATTGTGATACAATTAAGGAACTATTCAAAAGCATGCATTCAGTCAAGATTTAATGACTTTGGGAAGTACTGACTCTATTGATATGTTAAAGCAAAGCTCTATAAAACCAAAAGTAACCATAAGAATATTCACCAAGATATTAACAATTATATCTTGACCATGGCCTTGTAGAACATGTTCCTTTTCTGCCTCATCTTTTTCTGAAGTTTCCACATTCAGGAAGTATTTTATACAGGCAGAAAAATATCTTGTTCTTCACTTTATTTTTGGACCCAAATTAAGACCTGTGAGAGAGTCATGTCACAATCACCTCTTCGGAGAGGTGGAGTGAGATCGTTGTGCTGGATAAGCTGAGAGGCCAACTCTTGTTGGGAAGCCCAGCTCTGCCACTTAGAGCACTGTGACCTTGGAAGGTTACTAACTACTGTGTTTCTAATTTCTTTCTTGGAACATTGGGATACTGTTGTAACAGACTTACCTTATAAGGTTGTTTAAGAGATTTAACAAATTAATAGATAAAAGGCTTATAAGACCATTTGACAAATAATCAACCAATAAATGCTCCCATTCCCGGTAAAAAAGACTTCAGTGACTAAGAAGTGAAGACAAGGATTTTAGGCCACTTCAAAATTGTCCTGCTTTTCAATATATAGCTTAGAACTGGTGAATTCCAAATATCTATATATCTGTATCTATATCTATATATCGCCACATGTTAGTCGAATAATGTGGAATATATATTATGAGAGTACTAGAGATTGTCATTCTTCATCTTTTGACATTTACTTTCCATTCTATTTTTTTTCTTGATATAATAGAATAATGAAAATTTGGAACTGAGAGGACCTTGGACTTTGTTCAGTCCATTCTCTGGTTTTCCATTTCTATTTTGCAAGTATGACTGGTGACATAAATATGGGAATGTAGCACTGAAAACATCAGAAATGTCTGCTTTTTATTTAACCCATAAGATCCTAAGATCCAAGAATTAATCATCTTCTCATTCTCTTTCTTTCCCTCCCCTTCCAGCCTTCCCTCTCTCTCTGTCTCCACTTCCCCCTCCCTCTCTCTTCTCTTTCTTTCCACACATACACACAGTGAGTATTTACGCATGTGTTTGTTTTCCATTTCTTTAGTTACAGGCTCACTTATCAACAATGTCAAAGCATTTCCTTTCTTGGCTTCTTCCTGAAGGAAATGTTTATTATGAATTTTTAAAATCCACAACCAAAATAGGATTTCATAAAAGAAGTGCTGACAGAAACTTATTTATTCTCTTGAGAATGCAACACTGTGCATAATAAACATTTAGTAAATTGTTAAACAGCATATGATGAAATGTTAACATAAATAAAAGAGAGTTCTTAAATGAATTTTCATTTCTTTTGTTTTCCCCTTGCTGAGCTACAGAGCCATTTGAATAAATAAAAAAATAGTGGGAGAAATGAGAGCAAAATTCACAGAAAGTGTAAGTCCATACCCCACTGCAGTTCTTTCTCCTTCTTCATGCCTTTTTCTTTGTAAGAACTGGTTTTTTTCAGTGAACAACAATTACAACCATCAGTATAACAACAATAACGACAATAGCAACAACAAAAGGTAGTTTACAGAGAAAAGCAAAGACTAAAACAATTTTTAATAGGCACTTAGCAAATCTATGGACAGCTTTGACTACTTAAGGAATCTCTTCATTCATAACAATAATACTCTATCAGACATGAAGGAGTCTTTTTTATGAGTAGGGTCATTACAAATAGCTCCCATGGAAATTTATTGGGAAAAGAAACCAATGGGCGCCACTTGGCATATTGACACATTTGTTGTAAAATATAATTTAAGTATTATTTTAAATAAAGCATAGGTAGTCCTTATAATTAATTAACTGCTCAAAATATTGGAAAATTCTCCTTAAGAATTACATTTTTTAATTCTGCTAAGATTACGAAATGAACGTGTTCACAGAGGTGCGTTTGTAGAATTTTCAGAATGATAAGCAGCTGTCTTGCCAAATAAAGTTATCTGATTTATAAATCTACTATAGCTACTTGGGGGGCAGTGCCACACTTTTAAATGTCTCATTTTCCTCCCTTGTTGAGGGCCTTGTGGGTGAGAGTAAAGATCCTATGTCATCAACTCACTAGCATTACCTTTTAGAAGTCTACATGGGAATTTAGCTGTGTGTGTATTTCTGCATTTTTATATTCACATGGTTAAACACATTTTAGTTCTTGGATTTTACAGTTTGACTCAGAGTCCAGTGGTATGCGGCTTAAGAATTCAGTTGTGAGGGGCACTGGAGCCCACTTCCTGAAAACACTGGGTTGGTCTTCCTCCTCGAAGATCTTCAGTGCAGAACTTACCGGAGCGTGTTTCCTTCGTTTGTTGCTGATGAGGATTTTACTCCTATTACATTCCGAGATTTGGCACTATATTTTGTAAGTAGAAACTATCGTTTCCAAAACTCTCTCTACCAACTAGCATTTTAAAATTTTGCGGAAGTTTCATAAATTGTAGGGTGCAGATGTGATTAAAGAGCTGACGTTTCATGTCTTTTGGAAAACTCCCAAATATGGGGAGCGGCTCTTCTTAACATCGGGTCAATGAGACGCCCACACACTTGCTTCACCAATCCCCTTGCATGAACTAGGAACTCCTTTCTCCTTGTTCTCTCGGTCCTCCTTTGCAGTCTGAGGTGAACAGACCTTCCCTAAAGGGAAATATGGTTTTTCCTTTTTCTCAAATTTCGTATGAAGGATTTTTTTCTCTCGAAGTGCATGTGCAGGATTTTGCCTATTGTGCATCTTTTCCATTGCTCTGAGCTGTCATAGATTCTGTCATAGAGACAGGGTGGACTGTATGTTACAGAGGTGTTAACACGAGGCAAGGAAACTTTTGCAGCCTCCACCACATGCTAACTATAAGAAATTGAACGAGACACATTACCTGTTCGGATTTTCTTTTCTCAATTTATAAGTATTTTATATACATATATATACACGCAGATATGCATATATATTATATAAATATATATTTAGGAATGAAATAAATACTCTATGTTAAGTTCCTGGCACATATATAAGTACTCTTAAATATTACCACTCTGTCTCCCTTCTCTTTCTTCTTTTTTTTTCCTGCAGAATGATAGAATTATCTTCATTTTATATTCCAAAAAAGGTGTTTTAGTGATAAATCACTTTTTAATGTAGGTTCTTCAAATTTATTTGGATAATATACATGTATTTATATGTCGCTTTTGAACAGTAAGTAATCTCTATTCTTTCTTAAGCATATGTTTTCTGTTTCAATTTTCCTTTGATACCAGATAACTGCCTAGGAAGCCATAAGGATGCACTAATGACTTCGGGGAGGTTTCTTGACGACACATGGTTTGATGTCTTTAGACTATAAATGCTACATCATGATCAATGAAATGTCCTTTGCCCCTCAGGAAACATAATATTTCTTTGATAACTTGTTCTTCCACTCTTATATGAATGAAAGAAATAATAGGGGAAAATATAGGAAAAATTACAATTTTCAAAAGAGGCCCAAGAGGAAAAGACATGCTCATCACTAGGGAAGAGAGGATAGAGGAGCATCTCAGGATTAGACAGCACAGTTGCTTAAGAGTAATTCACAACCAACCACTCCAAGGTGTAAGCTGTCAGCGAGCAGAAGATGTATAAGACACGGTAAGTGGAAACAAGACTGCTGATCCATCATTTACAATTTAGTAGGCTAATAATATTCTTATGTTCTTTTTTTAAAATATTAAAAATATGTATAAAATAGATCTGAGTGTCATTTCACTATGATGTAGTTCTGCAAATTCAGGTTGATATGTATCTAGGGATTTTATTTACTGATGTTTTGATACATGAGATTTTGGTTGTTGCTGAATGAAAACTTAAACCTATTACTCTGGAATTCAGACAGATTTGACATAGCTTCTTTTTATACTGCTGGTGATTGTTTCATAAACATTTTGTCTGTTTGTTTTTACACATTCTTATTTTGCTTAGGTACTTCAAAGTGAACTCTGAACTTAGCTTTCCTACTCAAGAGAGGCTGTTAAGAAATACTGTTACAGTCAGCAAAGATTTTTTTGCACAGACTATAGTGACTGAATGCCTAATTACAGAGAGTCTGGGGGAAAACAAAGAATTGTCTTTGGGTGCAGGAATGTGCTGATTGTAGTAGAATATTAGCTCCACAAGTTTAGGACTTTTTTTTCCTCTGGGTCCCCAGAGACTAGAATGAGGTAGGCACATGGTGGCGCTCAAAAAATATTTCTTAAATAACTGTAATATTCATACTTGATGTGATCTTCTATATGGTATAGAAGATATTTATTTGACTTTAATGGAAAGGGTTTTAGAATCATGTAATATTACTATTTCATTTTTAAATGAAGCTAAGGAATTTAAGATGATTTTCTCAAAGTCACACAGCAAAGCTTGCTTAAACTGATTTGGTACCCAAAAGTAGCCGGGCTTGGTGGCAAATACTTATCAGAAATTTTTTTTCAAGAGGAACTCAACAGTCTCTTTGGGGAGAATATACCTAAGAAAAAAGGAACCGAGGCATGATACATGTACCCTAGGAAAGTCCCAGAGCTGGAGGGTTGGGTGGGTGGTATTCTCAGTCCAGTGTGATGGCTTTTAATTGAGTCTGTCCCCAGTCCAGCCCCATGGATTCATGGAAGAGGGCCAGAAGTGAAAACTGAATGAGCTGATTCACTAAGGTCTATATAAACCTTGGGGATATAGCAGAATGACTGGGTTACGTTAACACACAGTGTAACACAGTACTACACAAAATTATTTCATTAAGATCATTGCTCTCATAGCTATGGGGAAATTGAATTACTTAAATTGCTAAATACTACAGAATATAAATGTATAATACAGTCAGGATAATTTATGATTAATTTTCAATAGTTAAAAAAATGGAGATTGAGTTTGATAAATAAAGTACATGATCAAATACATTCAGTGATTTACTGATATGAAAGTCACAATGCTCCCGCAGATCTAGTGGATTTATTTTCCATTTTAGAGAAAGATAGATTAAATATAGATTGTATAGAGGAAAATTATATAGTAAATATATTAAAAACACATGCACACAAATATTTTGTGGCAAAGGTTGAATCTTAATAAATACATTTAATTTTTACTTGTCTGGACCATTTCTTCAAATTTTCTTTTTTGAAAAACCATCAATTTGATTCCACAATGCAATTAATTTGACTTTGTTGAGGTGCAGAATTATTATTTATCATTTAATAAAAATAAATAAATAAATAAAAATAATGATTTCCAAGAAAGTAAAAATTGCATAACAAATTTTGCTGATATTTATTGGCAAGCAAAGGTTGAAGATAAATCGTGTTTTTTCAACTTACATAATTCCATAGACTTAAAAAAAGTGATTTAAAAAGCAAGTAAATTTTTAGTAATATTGGATACCAAGTTTAGAGGATGTCAAATTAAAAAAGGATGTAAAGCTCCAGCTAATACAAAGTCAAGTTTATCCATTGGTGCCTCTAATTATATCACTTTTTGAGCGCCGTCACTTGTACATTCTCTTATTGTTTAGAAAAAAGTTTGTCTCAAATGGTATATGTATAAAGACTTTGGAAGTATTTTGCTCTCTCTCTCTCTCATGAAAGCTGGGCTAAAGGGATTATTTATAAGTAGTATTGAATACTGCTCCCCTCACGGTTTAAGAGAGACAAGTGGGGAGGAAGAGGAAGAGGAACAGTGAAATACTCCATGGACCCTGCCAATGCCCTGAATTGTTATAACCGGGGAGATAAAGACTAGTACAGCCACTTGGGGGCTCCTGGGAACAGAAGTTTTACTTCGATTAGAATACTACTGACAATACATTAATGAATCTTCACTACATGCTTGTGGTAGATGTAGCTTAAAAAATACGGGACATGGTTCACTACCAAAAAAAGAGAAATCTCTGCTACAGGTCATTCTGACCCTCACATTTTTGTAGAGTAATAGATACTACTGTAATGGATGCTCTGTACCTCAGACTCTCTTCCTGATCCCTTCATCTCTCAGGTAGGCATGGTTATATTACCACTGAGTATAAGCTTTGTCAGAGGAATGCCAGGACCTCATTATTGTGAAGGCTCGTTACTATATCATATTTAACATCACCACAGCCGTGGTAACTTTAGTTACTAAATTCTACCGCTACAAATTCAAGCCACTTTTATCTCTATTAACCTTTTTCCTAAAGCTTGGATCCTTATCATTACCACATTCTGTTTTAAATGCCAAGATATGCTCAGCATTAGGTAAGAAGAGTGTATATATGATTTTAGTTAAGTATGTGTTAAAATATTCAAATATTAGAATTCTATTATGAAGTTGCTAATCAAATTCTTCATTATATTTTGATTTCTGTGTAGATTACACCATGTTCACAACCCAAAGACAAATTACAGTCCATCACCACATATGTGCGTAATCACCCCTTTCGCACTCCTCCCACCCTGCTTCCCCATGGTAGCCACCAATCCAATCTCTGTCTTTATGTGTTTGTTGTTGTTGTTTTTATCTTCTATTTCCACCCAAAATTTACATAATTTTATAAACCAATGTTACTGCAATAAAAAAAAATAAATGAATTGTTACGTCAAAAAAAAAAAAGGTAAGGTTGAGGTGATGGATATGTTAATTAACTTGATTGTGGTAATTATTTCACAAGGTGTCTTTATATCCAATCATGTTGTATACTTTACCTACAATTTTGTTTGTTAATTATACATCAATAAAGCTGGGGGGGAACATTCTTTGCTGTTTTTACGTGGACCTGGCATCATATTGATGAATTACATCTTACATTGTCAATCCACAGTATGCCCCTAGAAGAGTTTGACAAAAGATGCATCTAAGGGAAGATTCTTGACTGGCAGGAGAGAAATTGCCCAGAACCAATACAGAAACCCCGCTATTATTTGAAACTTAACTGCCAGAAACTGATTGGGTTGTCACTGGTATTTCCCCTCAGGGGCAAAGCTTCATAACTAAATTTATATTTTAAAGAACCAATATTAGAAAGCCAGGAAACACTGAGTTCAGTCTCTTAATTATGTCTTAATGCCAGTAAAGCTGTGTTATGCTCTGGCAGGTGGCAATATCAATTTTAGTCTAGAGAAAAAGGTAAAATGGGAGCTAGCAAAAGCAGTTGAAGTACAAATATAAAAGTAGGGGATCTATTTTTAAATGTGCAAATGACAGCAAATATTAAATTAAAGAGACCTTTTACACCTGCCAAATACATCATATACCGAACTTCTTAGAGCTCAGTGAAAAATCACAAGCCTGTAAATGAAAATAAAAGAAACTGTACCATTAAATAAACTTTCCAGAATGTTACTAAACAAACTGTCAGCAAACAAGATATTAAGAAATTGGCAAGATAATGGCAGTCAAGTTTTAAAATGGGCATTGTTGATTCAGCTTATATGATTCAAAAGAATCATTAGAGGGGATTCCTTTAAGATGCCTTGACTTGCGTCTTTCTAAGTATTTTAGCTTGACATTTTTTCCTGGCCTCAGTGCAGTTTTACAGTCACACGCAGGGGTCCATATTTAAGGCAGGGGGTAGAAAGAATCACAGTAGGTCGGAAAGGCTCATGATCCATTTCCACAGCTTAGCCCCGGGTAACGCGTAGCTATCCTGTGAGACACCACAGAGGAAATTCAGAAGCAGAATGATTCTCTTTAGAAAGGAGAAAAATGGCAGGATGTCTCCCACACTGCTTTTAGGCCATTCATTGAGAATGCGTTTATGAAACGATGTGAGGAACATGCATGAACAATCTGGGAAATAGAGAAAGAAATAGAGTGATACCTCTCTGGAACAATTCACTAGGTAATTATCATAATGCTAGGGCACAAAATACAAACGTTAATGGTAAAGATTATGGATTTCAATTTAAATCAAGAGCCTATTTTCATCTCAGCTACTTTTCAATAGGAGATGTGGAAATGGTTTACATTTCCCCCATCACATTATGCCTTTGTTTTCTTGTTGCTCTTAGCTCAATTTTTCGCTTTAATACCACCTTCTTTAGACAAATACAAATCACCTAAAATTCACCTTGATTCTTTTGATTCCACAGTGGAAACTGAACTCCTGGCATAGAAAGAATTCTACCAATCAAAGCTCCTACAATAGAAGAGAAAAACATGAGTCTGAGAAACTGAGATAAGTCCAACGTTCTAGGGGTGTACAGAGTTAAGTTGCCTCATGCTAGGAAAGACCATATGCCTTTGGCCCTGAGCATCTCTGCCCATTCTTACTGAGTATTCTAGGTTACAAGGCTTATGTTTGTCTCCTAGGCAACTGAATAGGTCAAGGTGATCAAGTGTGACTATGGGTAACTATTCAATCCCAGGGCAAGAAAGACTTGTTTGACCAAAAAGTACTGGATTCTTTGTCCTGGCTTTCTCTCTTTTAACGCAATTCACTGCATATGTAGGTATCATCTGGCCCATTTTTTTCCTCTGTGGGAATTGAGCCAAGAGAAACTGGTCCAAATTTCTGGCCCTCTGGCTATTGCTTCTATTGTGAGTAACAAAGCCGTTCATCTCTGATACAGGAATCCTCTGTCTTCTGTCAGCATCCATGAAACTGTGGCAAGATAGGTTCTTATCTTGCAAGCGAAGTAAAATCTAGATTTCTTTGAATCGTTCACACTTTCTAGAGTGTGAGTGATTCAAAGGTGAAAACAGAAAATTTTTCAGAAGAAAGATCTGGTGGAGACACATAAATTTTGGAAATCTCTGTATTTAGGTGGGAATCAAAGTTATAGCCAGAGATGTGATTGTCTAAGGAGACAGTGGAGTCACTAGAGGATTATGCTAAAGTTTGTGCTTTGAATCACTCCAAATACCAAGTAACTGAATAATTCCAAATAAGGATTTGGTAGGGGAACATGAGCCTGGACAAAGAGAATGAAAGAGCAGAAAGGTAGGAGGTGAAACAATAGAATATTGTTTCATAGAAATCAAGTGAAGGGAATCTTTCACGTAAAAGTCTATATTCAACACTGTTGAGAGACCAAGTAACATGAGAGTAAAAATGCCCATTGTATTTAATAAGATGAGGAAGAGACATACAGAAGATTCCTGGAAGAGAAGAGGGTGAAATACAGGCTTACTAAAATGTTGAGAAAGGATCTAATTAACAAGTCGTGGTTGAATACACCAAGGGAATGGAATATTCAGAATGTAGCCTCTAGAATCCATGCCATGGGGTGAAGAGGTGTAGGATAGGGTGGAACGGGATGAATGCATTGACAGCCGAGGTTAGGGGAATGCCATCGTGTAGGAGGAACCACTACTCTATTATTGGAAGGTAGGAAAACAGGATAGGTGTGATATTATAGGATTTAACATTTTTAGCTGGAAGATTAAGTTTTGATGGCTTCATTTTCTCTAGGAATAAACAGGTAAACACGTATTTCTCTAGGAATAAGAGGGGCCTTAAAGTTTGAATCAAGTGGAGAAGTTTTAAAAACAGTTTTTGATAGAACATGAGTGAGTCAATCAGAGAACTCAAGTAGCATGGTTTGACAGTGTTGAAGGCCCTTTCAATGTCGTGGATTTATAACAAAATTTCTTGGGTGACTTTGTTCAGCTGCATTTGGCTTTGAAGGTAGAAGAACTTAGCATACAGCTGGGTTTCCCTGAGGCAGTGGTTTCCAGCCATGGGTTGTACATTAGCATCATCTTGGTAATTTTTGAAAGTCCTGATGCCCAGACCAAACCTCAGACAAATTAAATAAGAATCTTCACAGATGAGACTGAGGCATCATGTCTTTATAGCTTCCTAGGTGATTCCAGCAGGACACCAAAGTTGAGAACCACTAACAAAAAGAACAAAAGAGGTAAAAGAGTTTAAAGGTGAGGGGCGTAAGCACTTCTCATGTTAACAGCTAAGTCATATTTGAAGCTCTGGCTACTCTGGATGGAAGCCCCGAGTGAACCCTCCAAGTGTCTTCTGGAGACAGGAAGCAGTCAACCAGGAACCTTGCTTGGAATCCAGGCTAATAAAACAAAGCAAGGAATACAGTAAAAGTTTTTTCAGAGATAAACAAACTAATCCCTTCAAAGTAAATCTTTGATGTCCTCCAAAAGTACTCCACAGTAATTTCTAGTTTTAACTTGTGAGTCATTCTGGTACCACAATTACCATCAGCGATGAGGAGCGAGGAAACAGGAAGATGTTCAGAAGGCACAAAGTTTCAGTTGTGTAGGATGAATAAGTTCTAGAGATCTAATTAACAGCACGACACCTGTAGTTAACAATACTCTACTGTACACTGGGAATTTGCGAAGAGAGTAGATCTCAGGTGCTCTCACCACAAAACAAAACAAAACAAAACACGAAGTAATTACACAAGGAGATTGATAACCTTAGATAGATACAATTTTTATTTTTAAAAAAGCAAAAAAATACCCTGAATAATACTGAATTTAAACTGAACCAAATGATTCCTTTTCTAAGGTATTATGCAAACTGAATGTACAATCATTTCGTGTTTGATCCAACCCATCACTTGAAAATCTTGTATTTTGACAAATTTTGATCTGATAACATCCACAAGAATGTGGAGCACATTTCCCCTCGTATATCTTGCTTTGAGGCCATTGGAATCATCAGATTCTCAGGGTTAGATACTGGTGTTACAGCACAAATACCAGTTATGGCTATGATGTGAATACTATTATGTCAATCCAAATTTGTTTAAACCTGTCGAATAATTTCATCATTAAATGAATTTTTCACTAAGCAATATTATCAATGTGGTTGCCAATTTAAAGAAAAGCCCATTAAACATTGATTATATTTTTAATTGGGTTAATTTCGATTATTTTTGCTTTGAATCTTTTTGTTGCAAACTTTTAAAAAATTGTTTCAGTTTCTGCTTGAGTAAGTATACTGTGATAAACAAATAATCCAATATCTTTCTGACAATCTGATGCCTCTATAGTGACTGAAGATTAAAATTCAGAATATCGATTTTAACTGTACAACATTATAAAGACAGAACCTTGAGAGGACTTTGTATTAACCACAAACTATGTCTAAAGTTTTGTTTTGTTCTGTTTTTTGTCTTTCGTCAAAATTAAGGTTGTGATATTTGGTTGTTTTCTTATCATTCAAGGAGAAGCAAGACAATTTCACTCCTATGTGTATGCCCAAAGAAACAAACACATATCCACACAAAAACTCGCACACAATGTTTATAGTAGCATTCCAATAGTCAAAAAGTAGAAACAACTCAAATGTCCATCAACTAATGAATGGATAAACAATTTGTGGTGGAGTCATAAAATGGAATATAACGATTAAAAAAAAGGAATAATGTACTGATACATGCTACAACATGCATGAATCTTGAGACCATGCTAAGTGAAAAAAAGCCAGTCACAAAAGACCATATGTTGTATGATTCCATTTATATGAAACATCCAGAATATCAAACTCCACAGAGATTGTAGGTAGATTAGCAGTGATGTGGGGTTCGGAGGTTGGGGAATTGGGAGAAAAGGGAGAGTAACTGCCAATGAGTCTGTGGTTTCTTTCTGGGATGATGAAAATGTTCTAATATTAGATAGTAGTGACGGTTGCATGACTGAATAAATGAAAAACCACTGAATTGCACAACTTAAAAGGGCAAATTTTGTATGTGAATTACATTTCAATAAATCATTAAAAAAAGAAGCAACAGTCAGTTTTAAAAATTGTTGAGAATTTTTGTTAATTTAAGCTCAATTTTGCGTAAGTACAGTTTCCTTTTTTTCTCTTTTTGCTGGTTATAGCTAGGATGGATTATAGTTTCCCCCAAACGATGAATTTTTCAAACATTCTTTGATGTACTACTCCTAAATTTGCTTCTGACTCATCTGTTCCTTAGTACTCCAGTTCTTCTCTATCAATAGCTTCAATCTTGTGAATCACTTTTCTCAAATTTCTGTTTCTGTCTTTCTTTTAAAAATAGTTCTCTGAAGCTGTTGTAAATGGTTTAGTGATAACATTTTTGAAATTTTTATTATACAACTCTGCGTTTGACATTGTAAGTACTATATTTCCCAGGTTTCTCTATAAATAAGTATTCCTCTCGTTTTTTACATTGGAAATATATTTTGAGGAATCTGTGTCTTTACTACAGGATAAGTATAAAGCCCTGAAAGAACCTATTCCAGTAGAAATGACCGAGTTAAAGATGCTGCATCCCAAATTTATGATTAAATGCAAATGCCTCATTAAAAAGCAAATCCTTCACTTAAGGTTGTTCAGTGGAATGGGACTCAAAGTATTCAATTTGGTTAAATTTAACAATGAAAAGTCTTGTTCAGACACATTTAATGGGCTTAGAGAAATGTTAGATCAATCTGCTTCTACCACTAAATTTCTACACTAGTGACTTTGTTTACACGTGCCGTTCTCATCGACAGAAAATCCTTGCTTATTTTAATCAATCTATTTACACCATTTTCTAGGAAAATATAGCTCAAATTTTATCTCATCCAGGATACCTTTACAGATAAACCTGTCTTCATTATGTCCTAATATTACTCTATTCAAATACTGAAGCACACAATTTGTGTGTTAAATATTCGAATCTCATAATATCCTCTTTGCAATGGTTATTTCACAAATACATGCTTCTTCTTATAATTAGATTTCAAGTATTTCAATGGCATGTCTGTGTGTTTTATTTGTCATGTATTTCACAAAGCACATAGATATAAAGTGGGCATTATATATATATTGGATTATTTACAAAAGTAGGCAACAATAAATTATGTTAAAATAAGTCGTGTTTAACATAGTACATTTTGTCTCCTACCTCCCTGGTCACTTCCTTAGTGTTTCTTTTGTAACTATTGCCCTTCTAGTAACTGTGAAAAAGAAGGACTGAGGAAGTATGAAAGGAGATAGGAGATAGTTTGCGGCCACGAAAAAATAGGTTTTCTGTATAATCTTAATCTACTTTGTCAAAAACCGAGGGAAGGTCAGAGAGAATCAACATCAAAAAAAGGGTTTTAGCTTTGGCAATGTCAAAGTCGTTATGAGTAAGTGCAATTTCACTATTGTGGAGAAGACAAAAACCACGTTAGAGATGCTCCGGAAAAATAGCTGGTAGGAAATTTGTACTGCTGGGCTCCAGAATGAAATGCTGAAAGGGAAAATGGGCTGTTTGTGTAGCATTCCAAACAGACGTATTATTTTATTCCTTCGAAAATCAGAGTGAACTAAGGGGAGAGGACGGGCTGCCTAGTGAGCATATTGGAGGGATCCTCCCATAGTCCGCCACCGTAACTGCCCTGCTTTCATCCATTTAATAATTCACTCCTTCACTGAGGACTTACTGTGCCTGCACCTTCCTCAGTGTCAAGGTTGCTACAGCATTTTTCTCCCTTTGTGTCTCTACAGCTTTTGATGAAATGGATAAGTGTTAGTCCTTGAAAGTGAGGTAGTTGTCCATTGGGCAAGAAGCAGATTTGTAGGAGGAAGTATCTAAGATTTAGTGAAAGGGAGTATATATTTCTACAACGGGGAGAAAAATGTACAGTTGGATGAGAGTATGTGTTTTAGGCTATATTGGGCTTACTTTTCCAGGAAATTTTAGTGTATAATCCTCATCACATTTCACAGTCAATGTCTTCAAATCATGTTCGCACTTTTTATTTAAAACACTCTTTCATCCAACTGAGTTATTTATTCTAAACCCTCACTGTGCCTTGCATTAACACATTATTCTCCACATGGGGTTTGTTCACTACATTTCAACACAATGATCCTTTTTGTTTCCATCATGTCCCGCCCACCATGCCACCTGTTATCCTGGGGCAAGCCTGTCTTTGAAATTTTTTCTGAAAGCAGACCATTGAAGGTAGCATCGCTCTACCGTTTTTTTGTAGTTTGATATTTTGTAATTTAAAAGTTTAAAAAATACTTTGTAAGCAAAAGTTACATATTTAACAATATATCTCTTTTTCTCTCTCATGGAAACTGAGATTTGCCATGTGCTCATCTCCTGTGTCAAACTCCCAATGTGTTTTCTCTGCTTGATAGCCTGCTTCCTGCACGTTTCTTTACTCTACCTGGGTGTTTATAGATGTCCTTCCACAGTAAACTACTCCAGTGAAATCTTCTCAAATTCCTCTTTCATGCTTCCTTCTACTCTTGCTATATTCTCCTACTTAAGCAGAGCCACAGTTACAAATGAGAGACTACAGACAAGAATTTATTTCCATTAACAAAAAACTCCAGTTAAAGAACATTTCTGTGGTAACCAAGGGATTGTTTCCTTATTGGATCTTTTAAAGAACATTTGTCCAATATTTCTAGGTGTGCTGAAGATATTTTTTTTTGCCCTATGGTTCATCTAGTTCCCCTATTTGATGGTTTACTACCCTCTATCTTAAGAAAGTACTGCAATCTAAATTACAAAGAGATTCTAATTACCTCTCCTGGGGGGTGGGGGGGAGAATTAACCAGTAATTTAAAAATATATGAATTCTATTTTGATGCGTTAAGCAAATAGGCATACTATATATATTATTTTAATGAAAAATAGCAGGATGCTTTAAAATATGTTTTCCTTACCAGAGTTCTAACCCAGCTCCAGAAAGATACGTTTTCACTTTAGGTTCAAAGGCAGAAATGACAGTGCTCTATGAATAAAAATCAAAAGTAAATTTCAGAATCAGGAGGCCTACTTGCTGCCAGCCCTTGTTCCATGGGACTTGAGATTATACATTGGGCAAACTAATAGCCTGCTGATTTCAACCACAGTGAGTGACAGGAGACCCGTGGTGACAAAAGATCTAAAAATATATCGGGCCTTGGCCATTAAAAGCCTTATCAGCAAGGAACAAAAATCAACAGAGCCTTAGGATTGCCAATGCAGAGATTTAAAACGGCTCCTCGCAAGGGAATATTACTAACCGTCCTGATAATCTGTTGACATACAACGCAGGCCGCCTGTGTCACCACTTTCTGGCTGAGAGCTTAGGTGATGAAAGGCAAAGTGGCTGGGGGTGGGGTGTTGGCTTTGATGCTGACATTCTGAGGCCACGCTGAGGCGTTGGTGGGAGGACATCGGCTCTACACCTGTCTCAAAGTTTAGCCAGCGCTCTGAGGTCAGCAGGTGATTTGATTTGCATCCTTCTGAAAGAGGACTGTATATATTTCCATATTCTCTATAGCATCTCAATAGCTTATCATTGATTTTAATACTGTGAATACTAATTAGAGCCAAAGCATTTTCCCTTAGTACAGTGAATAGATTCATTCTTTGTGTTGTTCCCCAAATGCCTCTTGGTACAAAACACTGAAAGGAAACAGGAGTGCATTAAAATACTTAGTCACTCTTTTTGGACTCTAACTGTTCCCCCTGAAGGGATATAAAAATGGTGTGCCAAGGATATACTTGGGTAGCACTAGTAATTGTTTGTACAGTGCTTCCTGTTTACATGTCCTGGTCTGTCTCCTGATAGATTCTTTAAAGTGACACATCTGAGGTCTGTTAATGGGTTGATAAATGACCAGAGTTGGAAATTGTCTTTTAATGTAGTCTGTCTATAGGGGGAATGTAAGAATCAGAGATGGTTTTTCTTTTCTTTTCCTTTTTTTTTTTTTGAGGAAGATTAGCCCTGAGCTAACTACTGCCAGTCCTCCTCTTTTTTGCTGAGGAAGCCTGGCCCCGCGCTAACATCCATGCCCATCTTCCTCTACTTTATCTGTGGGATGCCTACCACAGCATGGCGTGCCAAGCGGTGCCATGTCTGCACCCGGGATCCAAACCAGTGAACCCCGGGCCGCCAAGAAGCGGAATGTGCAAATTTAACCACTGTGCCACTGGGCCAGCCCCAGAGATGGTTTTTCTATTCATTACGCCAAGGCAGGCACATTCCTAATGTCTTCCCAGACAGAAAGTGGAGATGAGAATCAATCTATTTAGCTAAAGAAATAGAAGAAGGGATTTGCCATCTGATTCTTAAAATAAGATACTTTGCTGGAAGCGTGGAAGGAAGGGAGAGAGAGAACTAGGGACAGGGAGCAAGACAGATGAGAAGAGAGTCCAATGGAGCTGATGATACTGGGAATATGAAATAGAAATCAAAAGGAATAATTAAACATCCATCAATATGGATGCTACTGCCGGATTCAAGTAATCAGCATATATTATAAATGGTGGAGGACTAGCGGATGAGCCAATTAATAAAAGCTTTTAAGACACCTCTCTAGGCAATTCAGTCGCCAGAATTTTCTGAAGATAACCTTATGAAGAGCAAAAATGAAATCCTTACCACACAAGTAGGTGTTACTGTATTTTTTCCTTGTAGTTAAGGCATTTATAATGGTTCCACTAATAATTTCTGTCATGAATCTGGTCACGAGTTATCAGTTTGTTGTGTAGTAATGACTGAGTGGGGAAAAGTCAATGGAATCAAATTAAGAAGTAAAACACAAACTAACAAAGAAAAAACCCCACAAAGAATGGATAAAATACAGATGAGGATTTCCCCATGGCTCTAAGTGAATTGACGCCCAAAACAACATGATATTCTCTTTCCAGTCCCCCATTAGTTCTCTCTCTCCTCACTGCCCCACACCCCATTCTTCATACGCTTTTTTCCGAAATGGAAAGATCAAAGGTAATCTTCAGGGGAAAATACAGTTACATAAGGGCAAACTTCAGCCTGAATAGGGTGTGCAGGGTGAAGGTGAGGGGTGAAGAAGCTTCCACCGTTTGCTGTGGTGACATCAGGGAGATGAGCTTCAAGTTTTCAGCAACGCAGGCTGCCGAGCCTCTCCTCCCCTCAGCACCGTCACTCGCCTTTCCATAGCTGCCCCAAAGTTTGAAATTCACTCAATCCTAACTCACTGGTTTCAAAGTATCTAGAGATAGCTCTCATTTAGATTTCTGTTGAGCAGTGATTGCCTTTTTCTGTGTAACTGGAGTTATTTGATATTTAGTCCCTCCAAAATTCTTCAACTAAAAGAATTCCTCAGAGAGGCTGGCCCCATGACCAAGTGGTTTAGTTTGCATGGTCTACTTCAGTGGCTTAGGGTTTTGCCGGTTCAGATCCTGGGCACAGACCTAGCACTGCTCATCAAGCCATGCTGAGGTGGCGTCCCACACGCCACAGCTAGAAGGACCCACAACTAAAGTATACAACTATGTACTGGGTGGCTTTGGGGAGAAAAAGGAAAAAATAAAAATAAATAATAAAATAACAAATAAAAGAATTCCCTGGGGGCTGGCCCTGTGGCTTAGTGGTTAAGTTTGGCACGCTCTGCTTCAGGGGCTCAGGTTTGGTTCCTGTGTAGACGTATACCACTCAATAGTGGCCATGCTGTGGCAGCGACCCACATGCAAAATAGAGGAAGACTGGCACAGATGTTAGTTCAGAGCGAATCTTCCTCAAGCAAAAAGAGGAAGACTGGCAACAGCTGTTACCTCAGGGTAAAATTTCCTCAGCCAAAAAAAAAAAAAAAAAGAATTCCTTCACAACCTTTGACTCTTTGACCTTGACAAAAGAATTCCTTGACTTTTAGCCCTTATTTTGCATATCTCTTGCCACAGCTCGCATTGACCTGTCTCAGTCTATGTTCTAGAGAGGGAATTACTGAAAATCAGAGAAACGATTATTGGCAGCAGCTCAGTTTGCAGGGTCTAACAGAGAAAGGTGCTATTGGACAGCGATGGTATGAGAGAGTCTAAAATTGCTCACTTTATGGTAAAAATGTAATTGCTCTTGATAACATTTGTTTACTTTCTCTCCACACAGTCCAATTACTAACTTAGAGAAAAA
This sequence comes from Equus asinus, assembly GCF_041296235.1. NCBI lineage: Eukaryota > Metazoa > Chordata > Mammalia > Perissodactyla > Equidae > Equus > Equus asinus. The sequence goes on along the minus strand of NC_091800.1, from coordinate 38,548,903 downwards.
CTCATTTTATGACCACACTACTCTCAACCAGGTTATGTCATAAGATGTGGCTGAAGTGGAGAAACTTCAAGGTGTTTTCTAGCTCTAATATCCTGTGATTCTACAGCTGATCTTAAATAGTGTGTGCATTGTTCAAAGGGAAAATAGAGTGTGGCTGCAAAATAAATCTATTTAAAAAAAGCAGCCCACTTCAACGGGTATATATTACCACTTTTGAAAACTCCCTTTTCTACTGTATTAAAATCAAGGAGGAGTACATCCTTCAGAACATTTTGCTTTATGTTAAGAACATATAACAAATTCCTAAGATGAAAGCTGTTTTCTTAAAAAAAAAAAAGAAAAAAGCAGCCTCAGCATTTACTATATCTAGAAAATAACATATACAGTATATTCAACTCTGTTAAACGTCTGTGAATATACAAATAACTTTCCCTCAGAGTATTGGATAAAAATGCAAAAAAAAAAAAAAAAAAAAAGAAAGAAAACCCCTGAATAGTAAATGTATCCAGCAATCTTTAAAGACTTTGTGTTCATCAAATACCATTCTGAGCACAGACATGAATGGCAAACACTCCTATGATCTTCCAATGGTGGCACAAGAGTTTTGTGGATTACTCTCTCAAGCTGTGACACACCACCAAGGTCAACGATTCAATAGAAAACATTCATAAGTAGTCAATTATGGAGTGTTCCAATCTAAGCCTGTGTCTACAAAAAAAAGCAAACACATGTTTGGAAAGTAATAAACTAATGCATACCAGAGCAGGCGCTGGATTCTTAATGAAAGCTTTGTATCTGCTCAGTAAAATTTTCAATCATCATTGTTTTAGAATCTATTTATTTTAGCCTATTTACTGGAGAAATTAAGTCACATTGGTATTTCAAAAACTAATAATGCTGCCTCTTTCTATGGTAATTCCATAAGGTTGTTGAGTAATGAGTAATATTACCAAGTGAGATGAAAGGGCAATTTGAGGCTGGATGAGGGTGATATTTCAGATTATTCATTCCACAAATAATTTTGGCTTTCAAAAATATTGTCAGGATTTAATGCAGACAGGTGGTAAAAAGAACATGGGTGGGGAGGGAATGTAGTTCTAATTGTTGCAGTGTATCTGAAAAGACTTGCTTTCAGTAAACAGGGTGTTATGTCCTGACCTATTTATTTTATGCACAAGATATCCACAGATATATGAAGAAATCAAATCTATATGTATAAAAAGTGCTTCAGATAAGCTTGAAAAATACAGAGAACTGTCACCCCTTTCATGTCATTAGATGCATTTTGTATGTATTAAAAGACAAAAACATCCGTGACTTCTACATTCTGCCTTTTGGCCCTGGAGACCAGGAGAGCGATGATCAGGTTTTATGAAGGTGTTTTGGATTCACAGGGTACATATTTGAAGGTTGGGCACAGGCTTCAGAGAGCACTGGATCCCAGTATTCTAAAGCCCAACCCTAATTTCTCCCCTAAACACCAACAGTGAGGATGGTTTACACTACACCAAGAATTACCCAGAAATAAAGAGTCAAGCGTTTTCAACTTTCTTAAGAATTGCCTACTTTTATGATTTTCATACAAAGTTGAATTGGTTGCTAGAGTAAGGATGAGTTTGGGACAATATAATACTGTAAGGGCAATGGGGACCATCTGAGGCTTAGGGTACGTATGTGTAGAGGTGGTGGTGGGCATTGTTTTCCTCTGACTCAGTTCTCCTCTAGTCTGGGAATGACTGAGTCATCATCAGTGAGTTTCAGCTTGAAGAAAAGCTTGATGGTGATCTCCATTTTTAAGAAGATTACACTATGACTTATAGTCATATACCTATTTGAGGCAACATTCCCACTTCGCTGGTGGTGGAGAAACGTGTATTTGTGTTTGTAATGAATCAATCTTGTGATTTTTTTCATGTTTTTTCCCCTATTTTCAGATTTTTCAACCTTTGCCCCTAGAAATATAACTACATTTTGAGCAGCTTGGAATGTGATGACAAATCTGAGGGAAATTTAGAAATTCATATCTTCTCTAGTCTCTAAAACTAAATATCAAAATCTAGATCTTTTGTGTAGTCTCTTCTTTCTTTTTGCTATAAGCAATGAAGGACCTTGAGGTGTGAAATGATTTGTTCAAAGTCATACTGACAGAGCTGCTGACAGAGTCTGAGTAAACTTTGAATCTCCTGGCTCCTAATTGTTGCTATTCTATCCTGCCAAACAATGAATTCAAGCATCACATAATAATTCTACTGGAATTTAAAGTTACAAGATTGTTGCTAATTGAAATACAGTCCTTAGGATGGTGGAAAAGATACCTTTTCAAACTTTAATATTCGTGGCTCACTAAATGATATGCCTGCCCTGTATATGTGGTGATTTCCCAGTATCAAAAGTAAATTGCTTATTTTGATAGTTCATCTTATAATTTGCCACTTGAGGGTATATTATTTTCAGTCAACTGGCATAATCAGTTCATTCGCATTTTATAGCCAAGTCTTTAAAACATAAAATTCATCCTTTTTTGATTATTGACTTGACTTGATTATTACAGTCAAAACAGTTGTGTTGCTTGACACAATGAAAATGAGATTATGAAAGATGTCTAGAGTGTACACTTTCAAAAAATGTATACTTCGTGCCTTATGTGTCTACGCAAATAATCCATAATCAATCCAGAAATCAAAATTGGGGTGTGTTTATTATGAGCCAGATCTGAAGACTAGCCTGGGTCCTTCCTTCCCCAAGGAAGGAAGGGCACCAAAGAAATGGGGTATACAGAGTGGTTATATACTGTCTTGGAACAAAAAGCATACATCACATAAGTTGGGAATGCCCCTTTTACAACTGTGATGAGATGCTTAGCTGGCCCAGCAGATCTGTGGTCAGCAGCTTGGAGGCCACAAGGTGAGTGGTCACAAAGTGAGCACAGCTGATTAGTAATTAATCTTTAGTTTAGGGACAGATGCTTATCCTTAAAGAAATGCCGATATGGGGGGAAGTTACATCCCTATCTTTAAGAGGATCATTCTTGCCTTTGGAACATAGTAAATATTTAAAACAGATGTACAGTGCATGCTCAACAGGTCACGTCAGGCCCTTTTGGAAAAACAAGGTCAGGCCAAATTAGTTTTAAACTAACTGGCTTCCTCATATAGTCCAGTATATCCTGTTGCTTTTCATTTATTTATCTTATGATATCCCAGAGATTCAACCAGATTCAGATTCATGGCCCCAACAGCAACAGAATCCAGTAATTTCTTAGCTTCACAGGTCACTGAATTTTACAATGACCTCAAAAACAGGAAAAGCTTCTCTTCCTCGTACGATAGTCTATGATCAGATGTATGAATATGCTGTGTTAAAAATTTCCATATTTTCTGCTGCAGTGTCCTTCTTATTAGAAGAGAAATAAAGTGAGCCTCCTTGTCGTACATACATATACCCGTGAATTAAATGATACCCTGACATTTCATATTTCATACTTTTTATGTGTGAAATGAATTTGTGTTGCATGTTGTTGTGAATGCACATAACATTGTAAATATGTATGAAAATATCCACATGCAATTTTTTTCTTTTATAAATCTAAACAGCCTGTTGCTTTTCAATTTTCCTGTTTTATAGCAGAAAATGATTGCAGGCCTCCTGAAAATCACTTGGCCTGTTTCTTCTTTTATGAATTTTTTTTCCTGCAAGGCTATTGCTGCTTGAGCCATTAAAAGTTAATTTGTGGATAAGTCTTTACTTTTTCTTGGTCTTCTGTACAAACTGCCAAGTAATCATTAAGATAAAAATGAACATCAATCCAGAATTTTCAATCATCTTTTATCTTTTATCTCTAACTACTTATCCATTTATTTGCCATCTTGCTAGCCAGCTATCTTTCTTGATTTTATTGAGAAAGATATAGAAATATTTTTAAAGCTAAATATTTACTCCAAAGCTACATATATATATTTGTGTGTGTGTGACTTAGATTCTTGTTAATAACTGTATTTTACATATACTCTGAAAAGTGTTTGATGTAATACGGTTACTTTTTTTTGCAAAACATAATGACCACTGTCATTACTGAGCACTGTAACACAATAAATTGACAGCTTTGGGTAATGAAAGACTGGGGAACTTTCTGATGATTGCCTTAGCTTTTGGGAGGTCACTTTCACTCTTGCTGTGCTGAATAGTTTTCTGCAAGCTCTTTTCCTATCAACCAGAATATGTGCTTTAACTGCAGTATAAAGGATTTATGTTGTGTGGGAAGAAGAACTCTGTCCGATTTCTCAACATCATATCTATAGTAATAATAACAAATGCTTAGATAGCACTATATGCCAGACACTAAATCCTTTACCTAAATAAACTCATTTAATCCTGACAACAACCCTAAAAGGCATGTAGTCTTATTATCCTCATTTTACTGATGAGGAAACTGAGGCACAGAGAGATCAAATAATGAGCCCATGGCTCCACAGCTTGTAAGCCATAGAGCCTGGATAAGAATTGAGGCAAGTCAGACAGAGAAAGAAAACACTGTACGATTTCACTCATATGTGGAAGACAAACAAACACATGGGTAAGGAGATCAGATTAGTGACTACCAGAGAGGATGGGAGAGGGTGGTGGGTGAAAGGGGTAAATGGGCACATATGTATGGTGACAGATAAAAACTAGACTATTGGTGGTCAGCATGATGCAATCTATACGGGAACTGCTATGTAATCATGTACACTTGAAATTACACAATGTTATAAAGCAATATGACCTCAATAAAATAAAATTAAAAAAAAAAGAATTGAGGCAAGTCAACCCAGAGTCTTACTCTTAACCAGTTTGCTAATAGCTAATAAAGTGTTTTGTCTCTGATTCTTGTCGCAGTTCTCCTGGGCAAGTATACGCATCTTGTTTCCTCAGCATGTAGATGAAGACATCAGGGCTCAGGAATCTATAATGACGTGTTCATCATCACTCACTCAGGCAAAGGAAGAACTGAGATCCCAGCTACGCATTGTCAACAGCGGAGGGTCATTTAGGTTTGGTGGCACACAAAAACACATTTGCCGAAGATGGTTTAGTTAATCTATCCTGCTCCCTTGAGACTGGAGTCAGAATAAATAATGTACTCCCTCTCTCTTAAAATGATTTGTGGAGCTTAAAAATTCATTTTTAGAGATAATAAGGGCTATCGTTTCTGTGAATCTAAATAGCAACTCCACTCAAGGTTAGGCTTGGGAGAATAAGTGGTGGGGTGGAGGAGTGTTCAGACCAGCCTCGCTCTTTACTAATCCCGGGGCTCTTCCAACCAATTAGCACATTTTCCTCTTTCTCCTTTTCCGCTGCAATATGAATACAGAGGTGACCTCCTGTTTCTTACATTCTTTCAGGTTGTGTATATATTTCAGGATGAAGTTTGCATTTTCACCTCACCTCTCCCCTCCTAACTCAGGACTCTTGATTATGTTAGTTAGAAAATTTTTTTACCTTAGTTATACCTGACTAGTTCTAGTTCTTGACAACATGTAGCTACAGAATTTGGGCATAACACCCTGAGCTGGCACTGACAGTATTCCTTCTCTGGGTTTGTCTTCGTTCCTATGCTTACTACCTATCTTTTCAATTCGGATAGAGATCTCAGATATTACCTTAACAACAACTCGAGGTCAAGAAAATATCAAAAGCTTCATAGATACAAATCATAAAAATTAAAGCATTTATTTTCTATATGAAAATCATTACTGTCCTCCACAATGTACACTTGCCATAAATTCCATGCTTTGTCGCCTGTGAAGACAACCAGGGAAGCATAGTGTGACAATGCCTTTTGGGCTGAAGTGAACAGAAATATCAATGAACATTTCACAGTAGTTTTTTCTTCACACACTAATTTCCTTTTGCAGATGGTACAGCACATTTTATTGTACCCTTAAAAATGGGGGGAGGAAAAAGTGATAATCAACAAAGTGAATTTTTTTTATTGTTACATCCTTCAATGTTAGCTATCTTTTACTGCGTACATATTCACAGGGTGCCAGGCTCTTAGCAACCATATCAGGAAATTCCATGTGGGACAACATGGATAGACGTTGCCTGCATTATCCCAAGTGAAATAAGTCAGACAGAGAAGACAAATACTGTATGATCTCACTTATGCGTGGAATCTAAAAAAAAAAAAAGCAACTCATACTACAGAGAACAGATTGGTGGTTTCCAGAGGCAGGGGGTGGGGAGTGGGGGAAATGGGTGAAGATGCTCAAAAGGTAAAAGCTTCCAGTTATAAGACAAATAAGTCCTAAGGATATAATGTACAGCATGTTGGCTATAGTTAACAGTACTGTGTTGTATATTTGAAAGTTTCTAAAAGAGTAGATCTTAAAAGTTTCCATCACAAGAAAGGAATTGTAAGTATGTGGTAATGGATGCTAACTAAACTTAATGTGGTAACCATTTTATAATATATACATATATCAAATCATTATGTTGTACATCCAAAACTAGTACAAGGTCACATGTCAATTATATCTCAATAAAATAAAGTAAAATGAAATAGTCAAACTCAGAGAAGCAGAGAGTAGAATGGAGGTTGCCAGGAGTGCAGGAGGAGGGTGAAATGAGGAAGTATTGGTCAAAGGGCACACAGTCTCAGTTAAGCAAGACGAACCAGTTTGGAGATCTAACGTACAGCATGGTGATGAGAGTTAACAATACTCTATTCTATGCTTGAAATTTGCTAAGAAGATAGATCTTAAATCAACAAAGTGAATTTTAATTTTTCGTCTCCTCCACTTATTACTGAACAAAATGGTGACAAAGCTGGCTTTTAACTACCTTACAAATAGCACAATTTTTGCAGGTGTGATGATTTCATTGCTATGAATATAGATAAGCCAAAGAAGCGCTGTAAAGATTCTTGAAAATCATTTTAGAAGAACCCATTAGGATGCTTATGTTTACTAACCAGCAATCAAAAATGCTAATGTGCAAAAGGGCCAGAGAAAGCAGCTTTAATTCATAAAATCTAGTGCATTAAAGGAAATGATGTCTTTCTGATGGATTTTTAAAATGTAGGCTACTCTCATAAGTTTTTGATTATTCAAGAGGAAGCTTGATTTCTCTTAAAATTCATATTTCTACAGAGAGATTTTTCAGTTTTTTTCTCCATGGGAGAGAGATTGGACGAATCTATCAAACATTTAAATGAAAGGTGGATTTCATTATTCCAACAATGACAGAAAGCTTCTACACAACAAAATGCTTCACAGGCAATATAGATCCATATGGCGAGGCTAGATAAAGAAAAGGAGAAGAGAGCAGGACTTATCAGAAATAGGGGAATGATATTAATGCTTTCAAACTGGGAATTTAGCATGATGCTTTGTTGAGCCGGATCTGAAGTATTACATTAAAGGATTTAAAAATTTTTATTGCATCAACATAGCAACTGATTGTATACTACTTCATATAAACTAATATGGCTGGATCAACCAGGCTGTAATCTCTTTTGTGCATAGTGTCACAGACTTAGTTTTCTCAAGAGGGAAAGCATAAAAATAAGACATTAATGCAAATCAAAATGGGGTTCCCATTTTCACCTTGTCTGTAATAATGTTTATATTAATTATGGCTCTCTATTGATCAATACCAGTCTTAAAAATGATGATTACATGTATTTGAGTGTAAACTCCCACATAAATACTCCAGATACTGAAGCTTACAAAAATAAACCCTGCACCTGGTCTTATCATTGGGTAAAGTGACTATGAGAACTTTTTGTTTCTGGAATGAAACAATTGTGGCTTGTTCTGAATTCACATATTGACCACAGACCATTGACAACTTCATTTATGCCTAGTGATGCTTACAGAAGTGGTAGGTATGGTGAAATGGGAGCTTGGCTTGTGCTTTCTCTCTGGCCTTTCTGGACACGGGAGTGATTTAATATTATTCAAAAATTATGAAAGCTGTCTCGTAATGGTCAAGAGATGTGCTTACGGCCTAAACTGGCAAATGGTAGCTGTTGCCACAATAAGTGGTGGCAGTGAAGAATGCCAAAAAGACCACTGTAGTGTAAGCTATCTTCCTGACTCTCTCGCTGTGGACAGCAGACAATTTGAACAAAAACAAAGCAGGTTTTGCTTAACACGCCATAAAGCAATGTCCTTTGGATGCAAGACAATAGAAGAATTTGGGGAGGCAGGAGTGAGAAGAAGTTCTACAATTACTTAAAATTTCAACCAAAAGCATAAAGAGGGGGCAGGATGCTGGAATTTTTTTCTTTTTAACTCAGTTTCTTTTCCTTCTTATTGTTCATTTTTCATTCCCTTTTCTGGTATGGAGAGTCACAGTTCAGGTGCAGCAGAGTCTGAATTATCTAAAGCAAATCAGGCCAGAAATGGGCTGATAATGAAGGCCAGGAAAAGTGTGCTTGCATTTTACCAATGAATCATCAGTGCGACAATGGAGTCTAAAGATCCTATTAGCATTACAGAAGCTCTCAGGAAGCAATCTACTTTTTCTCTCACAAATTTTCACTCTAGTAATATAGAACCTTGATTATTAATTGAGATTGGTGTAGCTGAAGCTCAGTGTGATGATTTTTTCCCCTTTTTTTGTTTTTTGTTTTGTTTTCTTCAAAGAACTTTGGCAAGAATTATTCTCTTTACAGTTTCTGTCTCCATGTCTTGTAGAATGGAATTCTCTTTCATTTGATCACTCAGCAAATATTTGTGTGATGCCTACCGGGTGTCAGACACTGTGCTGGGGGCTGGGCATAGATATGAAAATAATTGCCTTTACAGAGCATGCATTCATTTTCTGTCTAATTAAGTTATTCACAACAATTCAAAACACATCATTGAGTTCCCAATGTGTGGCGAACACCGTGGGAGGTGGTTTCAGTCTTATTAATGGGTTACGTGCAGGTGCCCAAACTCACTTGGGGAAACATATAACTCTTTCTTTCTTAGGAGGGTGCTGTTTAAAGGTAAATTGTTTGGGGGGCTGGCCCCGTGGCCGAGTGGTTAAGTTCGTGCGCTCCGCTGCAGGCGGCCCAGTGTTTCGTTGGTTCGAATCCTGGGCATGGACATGGCACTGCTCATCAAACCACGCTGAGGCAGTGTCCCACATACCACAACTAGAAGAATCCACAACGAAGAATATACAACTATGTACCGGGGGGCTTTGGGGAGAAAAAGGAAATAATAAAATCTTTAAAAAAAAAAAAAAAGGTAAATTGTTTGGAATTTTGATATTTAATGAATGAAATCATTTTATAAATTTTAAGTTTTATAAAGAGTAGATGACTACTCAGGCTGTATCAGATATATAATTTAATTGACATATTATGTTTGCCCTAAAATATAGTAAAAGTCTGTACTGTCTTTCCAGTTCTGAATGGAGTGTCAGCTCCACAGTCGCTCTGGCCCCCAGCAGTTTACCAAGAGACAGCAAGCAAGCCTGCTGGTCTGAGAGCCACTCACATTGAATTGTGTGTGATTGATAACTGTCTTTGTGTTAATTTAATGGGAGAAAGAAGCAGACAGCAAAGAAAATGAGAGAGGAAGTAGAAACATGGGTGTATTCACTTTGTGAAGGAAAGAAGGCAACATTAAAAAGGTTTTAAATTTCATTTTGTCTTGATCATATTATGTTCTCTGACCCCTTTTTCCCACACTTTTGATGAAATGTCATTTGTACCTTTCCTTGGGATGTGCCAAATGTTTGGGGAGTTAGCGTCGAGAAAAATAATTACTTCAAGTTTCTCTGATGCTAAATTAGATAGGGCCCTATTTGCTTTGAATAGGTAGCTCCAAGGTGGCATATTGGAAGAGTAGATTGGAGGACAGGGTCAGAGCTATGCAGAGGTTTCTTCTCAAGAGCTAATGTGATTGTTAGGAGCTAGGGACCCTATGAGGATCTTCTCCAGCTTTTTAATTCTGGTGGCTGTAAGGGAGGAATCTCCCAAAGGAAACAGACCTTGGAGAGTAGCATGCTGTGAACTCCTCTCACTGCAGATGTGCACAAACATCTCCATACACAAACACAACATACAGACAAAGGTGCCCTTTCTTCTAACCTGGAGATTTTTGTGGTGAGGCTCTGTGGTAGATAGCTATTGATTCTGCCATCCCAGTGTCATTCCTCCTTCTTGAGTCCTAACCTGATTTCTTGTTGGGGAGCCCCTTTTATTTTGGTGGAGCTGACCTGTGTATACCCCTCTCTTTCTGCCAGCACTTCTTGTGGGCAAATGATCCAGGCTGGGCCAATTTGCACGTTCTATCCTCACTGGACGTAATGGCTCAGGATTAAACACTTCCCCCATGCCTGGATTTGTTTTAGATCCAAACAAAGAAACAGTCTTCCTAATAGAATTCTTAAAATGATATAAACAGGGGGCTTCCAGAGGCCTTAATGATAGAAGTGGGATAAGAATAAGGCCCTCCAGGGAGAAGTAGAGCAGAGAAAGGGGATAGTATTTGAATCTCTTTTTAATTGAGATATAATTGAGAAATAACATTGTACTTGAGTCTTGATGATGTTGCTGGAGACCCTGGATCAAGCAATGCCTCAAGTCCTCTGGATCTTTTAGTCATATGAGACAATTAATTACTCTTTTCCTTTTATTTCTTAAATTAGAGTGAGTTGGATTTCATTCTCTTGCAATAGCAAAGGCTCTGAGTCATATGCACTGAAAGCCTATGCTCTTCAGGGGGTTTTTCTCCCTTGTTTTCCAGTTGCTACTGAGAAACCAGCATAGAATTCTTTAACTAGTTTCTTGCTTACATCAAATAAAGGCTTCGCTAAAATAACTTTCATCCTGCAGGAAAATAAAGTGCCACCAAAGGAAGACAAAGTTCACAAGAATAGGAGGCTGAGTATGCCAAGATATTTGCTTACTTTTCAATTAGCTTAAGATGAAATTGCGTTTTATCTTATCTTATATGATGCATAGAGAAGGAAAAGCTATTTGGGGATATTTGAGGTGCATCTACACTTGCTTATATCTTACAGTAGCTTTTGCTTCTTTTCCTCCATTTTTTCACGTATCTGTCACCTCTCAGATATATGAAATTGCTCATAAGCCATCCCTGCCTGAAATTCAGTATGCCCATATAGAAATCCATTATATTTCCTCCCACCATAGTGCTTCTTCTATTTGCTCTGTTTCAGTTTGTGCCTTCAGCATTCAGCCCTTCCTTTACTAGAAATGGGGGAGCTGAGCTTGACAGCTTCTAACTTCATCTTCTATTTTAGTTCGCTTGGGAAACTAAATACCAAGGACTGAGTGGCTTAAAGAACAGACATTTATTTTTAAATTTAGAAGGCTGAGAAGTCCAAGATCAAAGTGCAGGTGGATTCCGTTTCCAGTGAGAGCTCTCTCCCTCGCTTGCAGATGGCCACCTTCTTGCTGTATCCTCCCATGATGGAGAGAGAGAGATCTGGTCTCTCTTCCTCTACTTATAAAGGCACCAATCTCATCACGGGGGTCCCACCCTCATGATCTTATCTAAAGCTAATTACCTCCCAGTCCCCACATCTCCAAATACCATCACATTGGAGGTTAAGGCTTCAACATGTGAATTTGGGAGGAACACAAACATTCTGTCCATAAATAACACCCTCCCTACACGAGTCTTAAATGCAATCCACCATCTTCCAGTTTCAGCTCCTAATGCTACAGGAATTGATCTGCTCATCTCCATCTTTATTACCACTGCTCTTACTCAAGCTTTCATCCTCTCCCACCTTGATAATCACTATAGAGCCCTATTTAGTCTCATTACTAGTTATGTTTCATAAAAATCTGTTCTCCACATTGAAGCTATCACAATCTATCTAAAACGCAAGTCTAACCATGTTAGTCCCCTGCTTGAAATAATAATTATTCAGTGGATTTCACAAATCTCTTGGCATGATATAGCAGACTTCCATGGCTTGACCTGTGCCTACCTGTGCAGTCTTTTGTGGTGCCATTTTACAGTTTCCACTTCATGCCTTGACAATCCTAAGGTACTTACTTTGTGAACACATAAATACACAGACACACAGACACACACATCCTGCTGTTTCTCACATCCATGATTAGTGAATGCTGTTCTTTTGCTGGAACCTCATTTTTTCATCACTTTCTTTATTTGGCTAACTCATTGATGTTCCAAAAATCAGACAGTGATAACTTCCTTTCTATGGTCCTCTAATTCTCTAGGTATATAACACTCATTCTACATAGCACTTTCTGTCGTAGAGTATTAGAATTCTCTTCCGTGACTATTTGTCAGCTAGACTCTTTGTTCCTTGATGGCAGGATCCATAGGTTACCTTCATTTTTCCCTCCAGTGTCTGGTGTAATCTTCAACACAAAGTAAGAGTTTACTGAAGTTAACCAAATCCCTAAATCTCTTTAAAGCCCAATGATTTATCATGTAAAATAATTACACATGTAATCAGCTATTTAGTTTCTCTTTTTCATTATTGAGCTTGATTAACTTTAAATGAATCCCATGGAAATGATGATTGTTAAGCAGAAGTGTGAGACAAGACTAAGTTTGACCTTCAACTGAAACATTATTCAGCACTTTATAACTCTAAATTGTAAACAAAATATCAAAATTGTAAGGTAAAAATGAATAAAAGAAAAAGATCAATGAAGCAGACACCAAGCAGCTAAGAGAAGAGAGAAGGTGAAAAATTTTATTAAAGAGAGTTGATATAGCCAAGAGAACCATGCATCGGGGTAAATAAGAACTTTTGAGTTCTTTTGGGTCTTATTTTAGTTTGGATCTAAGACAATTGTACAAATTCGTTCAACTGCTACCATGCTTTTCTTCAAATAACTTCTCCATCACCCTTGTTATATTCTCCTTTCCCCTTAAATCTAAAATAGCTTTTATAAAAGGGTGTAGTTATATTGAGACAGAGTGCAGCAGGTACAAGCATGGATTCTTGAGCCAGACCAGACTGGAGTCTTATCAGTGCTATCAACTTCAGCAAATTCTTTACTTAGCAAAGCTTTGACTTCCTCATCTGCAAACTTGGGTAACAATAGTACATACCTCTTGGAGTTGTGATTAAATTATATAACGCCGGTGAAGTGCTTAATGTGGCCCACAGTGTATAATAAATTCTTATTATTTCTAATAAATTACATAGTAAAAGTCAAAAAAATTGAACAATGTTGGCTAACAAAGTTAAGGATGTTTCTTTACTACATGATTTCACAGAACTTTTCATATGCTAATTTACGCATTGAACTTCTAAGGAGGAGAATAGGTTATGTAATATTTTCCATGCTTGTGTCACAATGGTTCCATTGTATTGTAGAACATATTATGGAACTACTGTTTCATGCAACTCACATAAATGCTGCTTTAGGTGAATGTTATTAAACTAAAATAGAATGAGAATAAAAAATAAGGAAAAGAAAAGGAGCATAGAGAAGGTAGGGTGAAAGCAAGAAACAATGTATAGTTATTAGCTTAGAGCAAATAGATTTCTTAATAAACTTCTATACCATTCTAACCAATCTTTATCCTAAGGCCAGCTAAAGTACTGAAGTTTCTATGTCTCATCACAAAATTGCCATCACAGTGATAGGTATTATCTATAGGAATTATAAACAGGCGCTCAATAGTCCAAACGTCAAAGTTGGAAAATTTCTTAGAGGGCAATAGATTTTTTTTTTTTCTCCCCAAAGCCCCCAAGTACACAGTTGTATATTCTTCGTTGTGGGTCCTTGTAGTTGTGGCATGTGGGACGCTGCCTCAGCGTGGCTTGATGAGCAGCGCCATGTCCTCGCCCAGGATCCGAACTGACGAAACACCGGGCCGCCTGCAGCGGAGCGCGCGAACCTAACCACTGGGCCACGGGGCCAGCCCCGAGGGCAATAGATTTTTAAACAGTTTGTTGCAATGCAATTCTTAATTGTTTTGGGCATCTTTGTTTCACTTAATCTTTTCCATTAGTGTTATAATTTTAAAATTTGTATAGAACTTAACTTTTGAGGAGATAAAAATGTCCTAAGAAAAGGAGCGATTTTCCCTAACCTATATTAGAATGACACAGGAGCCATTTTGCCATAATGAAATGTTTGCTCAAAAACATGTGGCAAGGACCTGCTTTTATTTGTTAACTCTATGATTTTGATAATGCTCAACTTAGCCTTTTATTTTGTGTGATCCACACATTCTATAAATCTTTATCAAAGGGCAAGACTGAGACACAGGATGTTGGCTACTAAATTGTAATTTAGCACTCGCATAACAAAGGAATTTGATGGAAATCATAGCTAGTCATTTTTAAGAACCACATTATTTGAGCTCAAATTATATTGTGAGAGTTTTTAAAACTAGATTTACATAAAATTATGAATATTTGCTACGGCTACTTCTTTAGCTCTTCTGCTATTAAACTGAGCTAAGCAAGGGCTGTTCATCTTCACCATTTAACAAATGTTTACGGAGAATCTGCTGAGGGCAAAGTACAATTTTGGGGATGTCCGTGATCGGTAAGATTTAGAAAAATAAGAACACTACAAAGTGCTCATGAAAGGAAAGATCCGCTTATTCAGAAGATCAGAGGACATGGGTTCAATGGGTGTTTGAAGAATGCAAAGATCCTGAAAGATGGGACAATGAGGAGGTTCTCCCAGCAGAGAGAAAACCTTGTTAGCTTAAAGACAAACTGGGTGCCCTACAGCAAGAGAAAGGTAATCTTGTCAAAATTACATTTTCTTAAATTTAGGTTTTAATAAAATAATATTTTAAGAAATACAAAACATGATAAAGTTGTGTTTTATCTTTTAGAGCCAGCAGTGGTGGCACCAAAAGGTGGCTTAAGGGGTTTATGATCCTCATGATCTCTATTCCCTCTTCCAGAACCAATCCCAATAAAAAGATAACAGAATTTGAAAATGGATGTGTTTTGCTATGTCAATATAGCTTTCACATAAATGCTCTAGTCCGACTTTTCAATCTCATTTCCAGCTCTTTCTATGCAGAAATTTTGAAGTCATTACTGAGCACCAGGCTACTTTCTAACAGTGAAACTCATATGAAGCAAAAAATAATGACGAGGTTAGCCACATGTAGAAATTGTCAACTTAAATAATTTGGAAACATCCAAAATAGAAAGAAAGCAACTAGAGGCTGTGAATCACAGCTGCTTAGAAATTCAGGCGAGCCCTGTGTGTGCCCCCTCTGTGCTCCCACAGTTCCTGGGTAGCACATATCAGGCCACATTGAAATGGTTTGGCATTTCACTTAATTTGAGAACAACAAGCTTCTCAAAAACAGAGACTGTTTCATTTGTATTTATACTTTAGGTGGTACGTCACTGCTGAATGCATAGCAGTTGGTATGTAAAAGGTTTGTAGGCAGAAGGGAGCTTACGTGCATGTGAAATAATAATACTTAAACTTTACTGTTGTCTTATCATGAAAAACATAAGAAGCTTGTTGTGTTAAGTGCTTTTTATGTCTTATTTCATTTAATCCTCAAAGACCTTAAGTGGTAGCTACTTTTGTTTCCTCCTCGTGCTCAAGGTCACAATCCCAGTGGTATAACTGGGGTCTAAACTCAAGACTCTTGATTCCAGAACTCTAGTTCAGAAATCGCTTCTTGGCAGGCCAGCCCAGTGGCATAGTGGTTAAGTTTGTGTGCTCCACTTTAGCAGCCCTTGGTTCACCAGTTTGGATCCTAGGTGTGGACCTGCACACTTGCTCAAGAACCATGCTGTGGCAATGCCCCACATAGAAGAACTAGAAGGACTTACAACTAGGATATACAACTGTGTACTGGGGCTTGGGGAGAAAAAAAAAAGAAAAAAATGAGGAAGATTGGCAACAGATGTTAGCTCAGGGCCAATCTTCCTCACCAAAAAGCATAAAAAAAAAGAAAAAGAAATTCTTTCTCTATTCTCCTTCCCAGATGATTAGACTCTGAATACTTCCAGAGATGGGAAGCTCTCCCCTCTAGGAAACATTGTAACATGGTTAGACATTTGAGCAGACATAGGCTTCCACGTAACTGATTCCTAGTGATCATCATACAGCCCTTTGGAAAAAAGGAATAGATCTGTTCCACAGCAAACCATTCCAAACTTATCTTCTGCAAGTTTTCCTTTCTTCAGAACAAGCATTTTCAATTTCTCCAACGTTATTTTATGCATCACAGTCTTTAAGGATATAATGTTGCTGTAATTTTTTTAATGATGTCATATGCTTGCTCAGGAACACAGGTGGTTTCATACTTTTTATCAAAAGTCTGGAATCTTAGTTCCATTGCCCCTACTATGCCTAAGCTTACAACAACTTACAAATTTATTTAAAATGGACATAATAAATCTAAGCTTAAAGAGTTGTGAAGAACAAATGACACAATTTACTTGAACAAATTTAGAAAATATAACACATTATATTAAATTACTTCATTATTAATATTTCCTCAAATTTCATTTATCATATGAAAGCTTCTTTGATTTATTCTTCACTGCTGTTTGGTTTCTTAGGTTTTCCGTTTTTTGATAGAGTATATTTTTCTAAGACTATTCCTATTGCTCCTTTCAAAAAAATGGATTAAGCTATTCAGGGGAGGGCAGATTTGATATTTCTTTTATATGTCTGGATGACTTCATTATCAAAAACATAACTTGGAAGATAAGCTAAATAGCTGAAAATATATAAGAGGAAAAAAGTAAGTTAAAGCCTTGAAATACAGTTGCCAAGTACAAAAAAAACAAACAAATGAACAATTTTTTTCTCTCACAACACAGTTCTGTAACTAAAATTTGAAAGCACTAATTTGTCTCTGCTGCAGTAGTAAGAGCTCAAGTATTTTATGTTCTAATGTCTAGTTAAGCCGTTGTAGACAAGACCTATTTTATAAGTGTCTTTATTATTATAGTATGCATTAGAGCTCTATTTTTTTTTTTAACCACATAGAGTTTAGTTAAGATACATTTGGTACTTTGTGACAATTGAAATGAGTAGAGAACTTATGAGTCCATATCTTATGACCAATATATGGCCAGATTTGTCTTCTGCATTCAAGTCTATTATATGCTCTACTAATATAATATTACTTTCAACAGAAGTATGCATCATGGTATAAATCTAATATGGTCTGTTGATGTAGCAGCATTTGACAATGTTTGCTATTTCTCTGAAAGATTCTCTATGACACTGAATTAAGACAAATGATGTTTCTCTGATATAGCAGTTTTCACTGGCTCCTGCTTTATTTCTAATGGAATTAAAGCTAACTCAGACAATTTGAAACTCAAAAAGCATGTTCAGGTCTGAAAGAAGTTTTCCTGTTAAGTGTTAACTTAAAATCTTTATCAGCCTTAGCAAGCAAATCTTTCTCAGATCACTTCTTGCTCATTAAAGCGCAAGGGAAAATAACATTTTAAATAACGTAGGTTTCAACTCTTCTTACATACTTATTCATGCCTAGAGTGGTTTTCGTTATGGATCACTGGAAACAGATTGCTGCAAAGAAAATAAACTTGAGAACAATCAATGATGATCTATTACAACTTTCCAGATGACTCTAAAGCAGTTTTTCTTTAACATATCAATTCTTCATTCTTAGAAGAAAATTCCATTTTTATATTAAAATATTTTCAAGTCTGCGCTTTTTTTCTTTACAATTCTCAAAAAGAAAAGTCCTCTATATTATGTAATCATATTTTGGAATTCATCAAACTTGATGCGCAATGATATAAATATTGCCTCAAAGATATTCTGCCATTAAAGTGATTTTTTTCTTAAACCTTATCCAAGAGAAGGCACAGCACCCAGCCTTCCAGCCTGGACTGAAATAGCAAGTGCTGACAAGCTGGTTAATAATTCAAAAGTCTTTTTAGTGGGTTGTATTTATCCCTAAGTTTTAGTTTTATAGAAATGTTCAAATATCTTACCTCTAGTTCTTTGCAATTTTATTTTTTTAGTATTTTGTATTCCCTCATCATAAAACAGATTACTTTTGAAACTCATACCAAACCAGTCTGTTGAGGCATTTCTGTTATTTTTAGTTCACTCTGGATAGTTGCTTTTTCAAAGTATACAAAAAATAGTTATTTCAGCTAGAATGAGGAAAAGCTTATCGCCAAAAACAAGGATATATTTTTAATATTTTTCCTTTGAGGTAAACAACATGTGCGATTTATTTCCTAACTGGATCATGATTTTTATCTTTAATTTTGATCAAACTATTTAACCTCTTTACCTTAATAGTCTTCATTTTTAGTTGAGGTGAAGCTTAGGCAGAAAAATCATGGGTAGAAAAATAAGAAAATTGTTTAGCAAAACTAGCATAGCAATTAATTGTGAATAGCGTAATGTTCCAGGTTGGGGTATATTCATGGAAATTATCAAAACAATAATTTCTTCATCCACAAGATGGAAGTTAGTGACACATTCACAGAGTTTTACGAGTATTAACGAAATATGAGTGGTAAAGCAAGTCACACTAAGCAGGTCTTCAATTTCTCTGTTTCCCTTTAGTTTTTTAAAAATTTTACCACTTGACTTTGTAGTTTACAACTGGAGCGGTTATCCTAACTCAAAGATGATAGTGAATAAAGGTTAAAGTTATTTTTCTCATTTCTTCTTCCTACCTAGTAAATCCCAAATTTCAGGAAAATCAGATTTTTTGTTTTTTGAAAGCAATAATATTAATTAAAAGGACATTGTTCTTTTTTTCCCTCTTAAAGCAGGATTGAAAAAAATAATCTACTAAAGAAACAGGAAATCTGTTATTTCAGAAACCATGAAAGTGGTTTTTGATAAAGCAGTATCCCTGAAATGTGAGTCAGGAGTGGAGGGAGGATATCAACACTCGGGACAGCACAGGGCTTACACCCAGTGTTAGAAGGATACTGGGAACTTAATTGGCTTGTTTTAAAATCTAAAACATTTTAGAGAATCTGATAAGCTTACTCAAATTAGATGTTCTTTGTCTTTGATTTCATGTATATTAAGCTATGTAATTTTATTCTTTTCAGTTTCCTTGCTGAAACAATTTAAGAAATTGGTCACTTAAAAGATAAGAGTATATATTGACATCAACCAGCCACAAGAGGGAAGTCTTGGCCATATTAGAAGTAGTGTACACATAGGGAGGGGTCCACTTTTGCAGAAAAACAGAAATAATAGAACAAACAAAAAAGGAGATAAAAAGGATTTTACTTTTTTTTCTTTTTTGGTATATCTTGATGCTATACCTACTAGAGAAAATTATTTGTAGGTCTAGTACATTATAAGACTTTACAAGTATGGAATAGTACTTTTGTCACACAATATGTTTTCTTTGAAACAAATCATTTGTTCTCTGTGAAATTCAATATAAATCTAATTTTAAAATATAAGTATGTATATATGGGGCTGGTCCAGTGGTGTAATGGTTAAGGTCGCATGCTCTGCTTCAGCGATCCAGGGTTTGCAGGTTCGGATCCCAGGCACAGACATATGCATCGCTTATCAAGCCATGCTGTGGCAGCATCCCACACAGAAAATAGACGAAGATTGCCACAGATGTTAGCTCAGAGCCAACCTTCCTCACTGAAAAGAAAGATATTTGGGTATATATTATTACCCAGACATCTATATTTTATTCACTCAATATAATTGTAAAAGTAATTATATCCTATGTCTCTGAGCTGTACGTAATGTGGAATCCATTAAGTCTCTTTTTTATTAGTGACGTCTTTGGAATGAATTCTGATTACAGGTTCATTTCATCCTCCTTGAGAATTATATTTGTGTAATTATGGGATTTAGAATCTCAGATATACATTGGCCAAGAAATAAATGAAAAAAATAAAGCATTTGTTAATAAGATCAGCTATTAAGCTATTTGGAAATTCATGGTGAAGAAAGCCCTGAATTAGATATTGGGTTGTGGAATGCTATATTTTAATTGAAAAGGTGTTTGGTTGGAACTTTTTGTTTAGATTCAATATTGGATCTTTTCTATTCAAATTTGTGATTACTTACCAAGTAATCACCCTTACATGGTATGATTAGACAATGCCATCATCATCTTATCTACTGAATAGAATCTTCTAGTGATCTGTGGCCGAACATGGACACAGAGCTCTTAAATTCTGACTTTTGTTTTTTAAGAACTTCACTGGTGGCAGATACAGTAAGTACTAAATATTGTTTAATATCTCTTCTCTATCATCCAAAAAGTCTGTAATCTTGTTCTTTAGCTTCTTTACTGAAAAAAGGTAGTAAAATTCTCCAAACACTTGAAGTATTTCTATTCATATAGATAAAAAGAATATTACAAAGGTGTGGATAGATGTGTATAGATTGTGTATAGAATATATATGAATTATGCTTTTCTCTCCATATCCTTCATTATGCCTGTTTAAGTTTGTGTACTGTGAAGCAGTAGATACTTTGGGTATATAAAGAGTTTATCATAAATTGTTTTCTTCAATTATTTAGGGAGAATATTTTCTTGCCTATCTTCTAGTAACTGATTTAAGTTGATTGGTGATCTGGTGGTGACTCAAGGTAATAAACGCTATGCCTTTGTTTAGATTTGACTTCATATCTAAGTGCACTCTATACTTCTAAGTGAAAGTCATAAAATTATTTTATTTAAATGTTAGGTAAAATTATATACTTTGTAATATAATTAATATAACAAGTTGAACATAATATAATAATCCTACATGGTTAAGTAAGTTCTCTTTTGACATTAGTTTGATTTTTTTGGTCTTGTGAAGAGTAACAAACTGTGAGGTTTGTATATTTTATTGGCTTGGAGCTCATCGATTCCCAGTTTGAATGGAGTTTATTCTACAGTCAGAACTTTTTCTTTTTAGTATACAATTAGTAATCGCTCATGTTCTGAAGGACTTTCGATGGCAAGATAGATAAACTCTATTATGTTTTTCTTCTATTAGGATGGATTACTTACAAATAGTCCTGCTGTGATCAGGCATTTACTTTTACAGGGCAAAATCTATACAAAGATCATTCTTAACATATCCCTAAAGTTTGTTTTCATCATCAATCAAGAAATACAGAGGTAAAGAAAGAACATCTAGAGAGGATGTAGAATGTTTAAGCATAGTTTTAATGAGCCTTCCAGAGAAAAATACTTTTATGAAAGATGTGTTTTGTCTTAAACAGTATGTGGGACCAGGTTTAAGTTCACATATGGTACTTTTATTTTTGTTTTAGGCCTTCAAAATTAAAGTTAAGCCATATTTAATGGTAGAACAGGACTTGGTAATTAATAAAAGATGTATTACAGTCATACCACCAATCTAGACATTAAGGTAAGCAGAATTTCGCCTTCCAGGCTATGGTAACATAAAGAATTAGAGAGCAGAATGAAGGCTGTTCAATTCCCAAATCGCTGTTCCAATTACTAGGGATTAATACTGTCTTATTTCCTCCTTGTTCTCAGTGTGTATTACATGAATGCGTTTTGCTGAGACCTTGTTAAATTATTATTCTGAGAGAGATATATGTTTCCTTATCACACAAAAATCAAAGCTTTTTTTTGAGTGTCTTATGATGTGTGTTTTAATATTGTATACTAGTGTTTTAAACAATTTCATTATAAGGCAGATGATTATTATGAGTTTAAGTAGCAGCTAATGGTTATCTTTCTACTAATACATTTGGTATAGCACAGGACAATTTTTTTTTTTATTACTGTCTATGAATTGAGCTTGTTTTCCTTCCAAGGTATCATTAGTGGCCTCTGATCCCTCCTCCAAACTTTCATAGAAAATGAAATATTTCCATCATCTTCAATAAAGAGGTTATTAATTTGTGAAAACAGCATTTTACATTTAAAAATCAAACTGTGGCTTCACATACACAAAAACACTTTTTACCTAAGGATTGCTAAAAATCTCAAACTGTAACATTCTTCCCATTTTGCAAAGTTATGACATATGACTAATAAACCAGAGTAATAGCAAAGCATTAGGGCAATCCTCATATATTAGGAAAATGATTTTTTGTTTGTTTTTTTCTTTTTGCTGAGAAAGATTAGCCCTGAGCTAACATCTGTTGCCAATCCTCCTCTTTTTTGCTTGAGGAAGATTAGCCCTGAGCTAACATCTGTACCAATCTTCCTCCAATTTATATGTGGGTTGCTGCCACAGCATGGCTGATGTGTGGTGTAGGTCTGTGCCTGGGATGTGAACCCACAAACCTGGGCCGATGAAGCAGAGCACACTGAACTTCACCACCACACCATGGGGTCAGCCCCTGGGAAGTGAGTTTTTAATGGAGAAATTAATAGGAAATTTCCAGAAATATTTACTGTTACTTTACTTTAGGACTTTATAGATCTGAATGATCTGTCAACAAATTTAGGGTATCTAACCACTTGCAGAACTTAGTGTCCTGATCAGACTTGGAAAGGGTTGTTTCTAGGCAACACTACAAAGGAGACATTTATTGGTCTGGGTTTTTTTCTTCCATTTAACTAATATCTCTTATGTCCTTATAAGACACATATTGTCATGTCAAGTTATAAATGAACATATCAGAGATTAACTAGAAGGAAGAGAAATTTTGATTAAAAAATTTTTTAAGCTATCAGCCTCTGAACCCTTTTTCTGATTTAGTTAATCTGCCCACAAACTCTTTTTTGGAGACAACACTCTAACTAAAACCATCTTCTTGCTCTCCCTAATTTCTGGCAATTGCAATTTGAATATATGGTCTTAGTTCAACCAATCAGATGCTCTTGCCAAAAACTTGAACTAGCCAGAGTTCTTTTTGATATTTGAAACCAAGAATCCTGACTGGGCCTTAGTTTTAGAAGGTTATATAATTTATCATCATCTAACCCAGATTGAGAGTGAATGGGGGCACAATTATTGATTATGCCATGACAAAGAGTGTAAATCAGGACTGTCTTGGGAAAACTACGACATGTGCTCACCCTTCTTAAATGGTCACCTAAAGTATTAGCTGACACCAATTTAAAATACTATCCTCCTGGCAGAAATTGGATTTTACCTTGTGACTCTTGATTTGAAAGACATCCAATATTTGAGGAAATGAATCTATAATGGTAATGGGCAATCACCAGGGTTGATGTTTTAGAGCAAAAGGCCTTTTACAAACTCCCTCATATCACATGTAGGAGATCTCCACCCAAATGATTCATAAAGCTTCCTCTGAGGGTAGGGAGATTCCAAAGAGAGCCTTTTTCCCCTTCCAAAATAATGAAACTGTGCTTAGCCCCCTTGCTCTGTTAGTCACCATGTTTCCAGGTTTCCAGGGTGACACGACAGTGTTTCCTGAGGATTCCTCCTTCACCCGGCTGCAAAACTGATCATCTAGTGAATAGGTAATTATGGGCTGAACTAGGAACCATGCCGGGATGTGAATGTCTAGCAACCACATAGTGTTTGCATTGTAACTAATGAAGACTCCCTTGACTAATATAACCCAACCTAATTACCCATAAAGCTTCGGGAAATTTTCACTTGACCTAAACTTTGTACATTTAGCTGCTTCTGTACCCAATAGTGAATGATAACTCAACAGGAGAGTAGTGAGCGTGACGAGGAGAGAAAGGCTGTCGCCTCTGCAATATGCCATCTTGCTGCACGGCATTTTAATCAGAGATAGTCAGTTGTTTCAGTAAGGTCTCATTTACTTACCTAATTATCGGTTCTCATTTGGAGAAGAGCCAGCCCAAGAAAGAATACTTCAGATAGTTTTGCCACTTGTCTCTTTTGCTTGTATTCATCAATTCCCTTGCACAAATTGTGTCAGCAACCATTGTCAGGAAAAAGAATAGTGAGGCCACTCTAGCCAACGAAGCAAGTAAATGAATATGTCTCACTGGACT
This sequence comes from Equus asinus, assembly GCF_041296235.1. Lineage (NCBI taxonomy): Eukaryota > Metazoa > Chordata > Mammalia > Perissodactyla > Equidae > Equus > Equus asinus. Next base: position 38,525,069 of record NC_091800.1, on the reverse strand, counting down.
GTGAGTTCTGGGACAATGTCTTACTCATCTCTGCATCTCCAGTACCTGACACCATGCCTGCAACATGGGGCAGTGCTGAAGAAACATTTACTTCTTGCTGTGTTCACATGCTTTGATATTATTCCAGGTTGATACAAACGATGATACTTAGGGGTCTAGGGAGAACATTTTGTGAATCAATCATTCATAATTAAAACAGGCTACTATGGTGGTTATTTTTAAATTTTTAATTTCCTGAAAGAAACCTTCGATATTATGGAGAGGCTGATTATGAGAGTAATTTCAGCAGTAATAATGGAAAATATGCAATAGGATAGTAGTTTAAAGATTGTGTTCTCTAATATCCAGTATAAATGAACCTTTCACAATATGTCTTCAGCCACAATCCAGGTACCATAGAAATCATCCCCAAATCCAAACCAAGATGGGAGTGGAAAAGATGTACATCAATGCAGTGGTCATTAGACACATGGGTTCTAACATGCTCAACACTATTGATTACATACAGAAGTGATGAAATTAGTAAGAAGAATAATGAGGAGCTTGAGAGATTGACCTCTGAGATGAGAAAGAAATCCTTTGAATATACTTGGGTTTGGGTGAAACCAAACATATTATTGATGCTCTTCTGGAGAAATTTGAGATCAGCACCTTCTATGAGGTCATCACTGAGATCCTAGGACATAAGGCCTTTGTTAAAAACATGGTTACAAGCAGAGCTCAGTGATCCAGCCTGGCTATTACTGAGGATGGTGGTGAATGTGAAATTTGTTTCTAAAAATGTGGCCAGAACTGCGTCTGTGAAAATGTCCATCCTTTTACACACATCGTTAGTATTTTTTTTGATATGTGGCACTTATTCTTTCCATATGCCCAGAGGAAATGAATAAAGATGTCAGGAACTACATTGAGGAAATGGTCTACAACTGAAAGTCAGACTCCCTTGTGCCAATTTTTGGTTGGAATGGTGACAAGATGCTAGGATCCAAGCTCTAAAATGTTGGAACAGAAATATAAATTCATCCACAATGTTTCTGGAGCTATATTGCTGTAAGCACTGGATTCTATCTTGCCACCAATCCATCCAGTTTTAGAGCTCCTAATCTTCCCCTCCAGGATGACTATGAAATTGGTAGTATTGGTGCTGTAATGAGAGTCAGATAATGACTCCCCTTCTAAAAATAGGCACGGTGGAGCATCTTTGCTCCATTCAGTGTTAGAACTGAAGAAAAGTCTGTCAACATGGATTTTGATTCTCAAAATGAAGCTCTGCATGATATTAAGGTGAATGTCCACGTAATTAACTGTCAGTCAAAGCTGCTTTCTGCAGCTACGAGGCTGGTGGTAGGAATACAACCCACCATGGGAGGTGCTGGCTTTACTAGTCACCATCCTGAAACACCCAGGCCAGACTCTTGCTGACCATGCACCCATGCTGAATTGTCACCTCTCTCACATTGCTGGAAAGTTTGCTGGTATTAAAGTGGAAGATTGATCCCCCTTCTGATAAAAAGCCTCAGTCTTCAAATCTGATGATGCTGTCATCATCTTCAGGTGCCAGGCAATCTCCTGTGTGTGGAGATCATTTCCAACTAGTCTTCTTAGGATGTTCGCTATACATGATATGAGACTAGCTATTGCTTTAGGGTTTTTTGAGACATTTGACAAAAAGGCTATTAGAACTTTGCCAGAAAATTCTGAAGAACCGCAATAATACCAATGCATGGAAAACGTTTCTGGAGGAAAGAAACGTTTTATAGATCACTATATTTGTAGCAGCTTTAAGTTATTCATCCTTAAAATCAGGACATTTTCAGTGGGAAAAATTACTGAAATTCTGACACTGGATTTTGAGGCCATTAAAACAAATTTAACATAATTTTTAAAGCACCAATTATGACACTAACAATCACAACAAAAGGTTAAAGGTGTTCTGATTGCATGCCTGTTCAGTAGCTTTTGTGCAATGTACTGAACATTTCCATCCACTTTATGGGGAACAAAGTATAACATCACACAAGAAACATCATCACGAATGGTGTTTGCTGCCTCTCCTGTAGACAAAGTGTGCTAAGGAGTCAGTGATTGAATAGCCAGGAGACTGAATTACTCTCTTGCATCTGGAGTTGCTCTCTGAGGGTCGGGGCTGCGGTCTGTGGATAAGGTAAGGAACAGGGGAAGAGGAGGGAAAACCACGTACAACTGTCTGTGTTGTAAATGCTCGGATGGCAAACAGGAAACACTTGTCTCTAAGGACTTGCAATCTGACACCTGTCAAGAACACTAAATTCTTTTTGTAAGAATAAAATAGGGCTAAATTGACCTCTTGTCCTGGAGGTTTCCGAGGGAAGAAGAGAATAAAAATGTGGTTTAAGTCATTTTGCTGTATCTTGCTGGGTCTGGAGTCCCAGAGGCTGTTGTATCACCTTTTTTATGAAATTAAATGATCCCTTGAGGCTAATAGGACTAAAAATCCTTAAAAGGATTTTTTTATTGAGTGTCTATATATACTTTAAACAGTATTTACACTTAACATTTTTAATGTGTGCTATTGTCCAGTAAAAACAGCTGAAAGCAGAATAGCAAAAAACATACATATCAATGAAAACCAACAGAAGAAATGAGAGAAGCTTCTGATGAGAGGATACGCTCTGCTTGTATCTTTCAATGGTTTCTTATCTAGTTTCCTTAGTGAGGCATTTGTGGCCCTCTATGACTTGCACTTTGCCTACCTCTTCAAATTTACAGCTACACCACCTAGAACACATTGTTCCTAAGGTTGTTGGAGAAGGGGAAGAGTGAACGTGGAGAATAACCACCTGTTTTATCTGCCCAGGACGGTTGGTGACATAACACTTCCTCTCGTATTCCATTGATGGAAAATAAATCACAAAATCCCTTCTGGATGTAAGGCTATGATCAACAAAACATTTCATTTTACCTGGACCACAGCTACATTGCATTTCCGAGTATAGCGATGTCCACCGCAAAACAAAATGGTTTGGTGAGGACATGATGTTTTCCCTAGCCCAATACCAAAATTTGCGTTTACAATGAGAAACTACTTTCCAGGAATGGGAAAATATATGTTTGCATGGTGAGCACGTTTCTCCCTATGTCAGCAATATGTAATATAATAGTAAATGTTATTTAGAAAATTCAGTTGTGATTGAGGAGTAGAAGAAAGGAATTTGGATTAATAAAATGTTTACTAGTAGAACTAAGATTACTTGATAACTCAAATGGAGATATTTGCCATTAGAACCAGAGATATTTAAAGTTTATTGAAAAAGAATCTCTCCTGGAGAAAGCTTTAAGATATCACAGACTGTGCTTCACTTTGTAAACCTCCTTTTACTTTGCTTTCTTTTTAGATCAATTCCAGCCTAACTTCATCCCCAGTATAGTCTTTCTTGAAATCTGCTAGTACATTTAATCATGTTATAGTAAAATTTTGCTGACCTAGGATCATGTCTTTTGAAGATAATTTTGTACATGGATGATTATTTGTTCCTTTAGGGGTCAAGTTTCCAAAAATTATCTTCTATTTCTCATTTCCAAGGTTTTAAAGATTTCACTTTATGGACACCATATACTGAAAAGCTAAAAAGATGATGTCTTAGTGGCTGAACAAGGGCCACCAGCCATGGTGTACAAATCTGTTGGAAAATCAGGGAGTACCAGGGCATCAGTGGTACCCAACCCCCCCCAAATCATTCTACCTATATTGATCCATTCCAGACATAAGTGTGCAGATCTTTTTGTCATTTATGGAAATAGGGAACAAAAACTGAAACTGAATTCAATTAGTTGTGGAAGAATTTTATGCTACACATACAAAAAAGAATGAAAAAGAAAACAAAGGGAGACTAAGTAGATTAACAGATAGATATTATCCACAGACATTAAGTAAAGCAAAAAAGGGTGAAATGTGATTTCTGGACATAACAGACATAAAATATAGAATTCATGAATACCAAGATGGCCTGTATATTTTCAGAAGAGCTAGCAATGATCAATAGAAACCAACAACGGTTCACTAAGAATAAATGTTTTTATTTCCTGTTTGGGTATGTTTCTTAGACAGACAGCTTAAGTGAATATTATAGGAAAAAAACCCTAGCTTTAATGCTATTTTTGACAGCCTCTCATTATCTTTGTGGACAAAGTGAAGAATATATGTTAGAGATAGTATGTTATACGGATTTAAAATTGGCATAGTCAATTAAACATTCATGTTAGAAGAATGATGGAGAGAACTTTCTTCAAGTCTCTGTCTCCAGTCCTATTCTAATCAATCAATTTTAATTAATTATTGGAATGAAGATATGAGAAGCAGGCTTTATCCAGTTTACTGATTGAACGGAACTCTAATTCAATGGATCAAATATTTATTAGGTATCTATTATGTTTCTGGCATCATGCAAGGAGAGAAAGCTAAAAGATTGACTGCATATGAAGGCTACCATGGACTTTTAAGTCACTATTAACTCAGTGAGTATATGAGTTGTTGGTATAACCTGAGCCAACCTGAATAGAAGGCAAGTCGAGCATAGGAATAGGAAAAATAGCCTGTGGGTCAGACTCCTTGAGGTTTTATATGGTATCTACTACTTCTTAGCTTGTTGACTTTGTGCAAGTTAATTTTCCTAAGCCTCAGTTTTCCTGTCTCTAAAATGGGCTAATATCTACCTCATGTTTACTTGTGAGAAATAAGTGAGATGAAATATACAAAATATTAAGCACCATGCATGCAGGAGATTATCACTCACTAAATATTTGCAATTGTTCCTAGCTCACTATCACATCAAGAGATATACGTTCCAGACTAGGAGTCATGAGGCTTGTGTTGCAGTCTTGGCTCTTTCTGTTGCTGACTGTGACATTTTTAACCTATCTCTAGTTGATTATTCTTAGTTCTGGGTATTTCACTTTATTAAGAGTATTGAAAAAATGGAATTCATTCAGAGAAGAGGAACTGAGGTGGCAATAGATCTAGAAACCATGCCATAAAAGAAGTATTTTGAAATATGCAAATTAATTAATTAATGCCTTGCTTTGTTCCAAAACTTATTTTAAATTACTGACAAAAATGCATGCAGTGCAATAGGATAAAAATAGCTAAAGCAGTCGAGGCAAAGAGGAAAGAATAAAATGAAACAAGGATTAATAAATGAATCACAGTCGCATTAAAAGATGAAGCAGGGAAGACAAGAGCAGGATAGCACATAGTCATCGCTAGAAACTGCTTCCTTTACTCTGACCTTCGCCTCCTAACTTTTCAATTCACTTACCCAAATGCCTCCACAGCTGTAATCTTTTGACCCCATTGAGACATCCCATCCTTTTACCCCACGACTTACAACCTATCTGCCTTGTCTCTTTATTTCGCTATTCAGTAGCTTAGATCATGTAGTTTTTATCATAATTGCCTACTCCTTTCTCTGTCAGTCATACTCCAAAGCCAAACCAAAACCCTGGCTAAACCACAGTATTTGTCTTTCCTTAGCCTGCAAAGGCAGTTTCACGACCACATTGACCAGCCACACTTGAAATCAATGATTGTTGAGTCTGCTATACTTTCTTTATTAGCTTGATATTCCTGCTTAACCATTTCCTACCTACTCATCTATTATTAAAACTCCCTCACCCTCTCCTGACTCACTCTCAGTCTGCTTGTGCTTTACTTGGGGGAATCCCAAATTCCTTATCTTCCTGTCACACTATCTGTAAGCTACCTTCTCCTGTTACTCCATTGTCTCCTTCCTTCCTGTAAAGATGAAGGAATCACTTGGCTTCCTGTTAAAGTCCAATTTCTTTAAGTGTTTTCTGGGTTCCATCCTTTTCCATCATCTCTAGGAATTCATGCCTACAGCTACGATTTCCTTTTCGTACATCATAAATCTCTCTCTTCCTATAGAATAGTTACATCAATGTAAAACAAGCTATAGTGTCTCACAATCTTTAAAAAATCCTCCATGGATGCACAACACCTTTTTCAGGTGTTTTCCTATTTCTGGAATTATGTTCAATAGTCTCAATTCTCTAAAGAGAGACCCACCCACTTCTGTGGCCTCTCTTGCTCCAGATTCTGTCTTCAGTACCCTTTTCAAAATCCCTAAGGGCTTCTCATATTACCAAATTCAACAAACATTTTTTTTTTTTTTTTTGGTATTCTCACTTGGTGTCTCAACAGCATTTGGCAGATTTTGACCACTCCTTCTACTTTGAAAGACTTAATAACCTCTAGCCTATAATTTTCGTACGTTCTCCCCTTTCGCACAACGATCCTTCTCAGTCTCCTTCACTGGATCCACTTCTTCCTCAACTCCTGTAGTTCAATGTTCTCCAAGGCTCAATGTTGTGCTCTCTTTCGTCTCTCTCTATTTGCTTTCACTGAGATTATATTTATATCCATGCCTTTAAATGGCATTTATATTGTGATAATTCACAAACTTATATTTCCAGAACAGATATTACTGTTTAACTTCAGTCCTGTGTACTCAGTTGCCTACCTGACATCTCCATTTGAACATCTCTTAGAAAGACAAACTTAATTGGTCCACACTTCAATTCTCCATTCCCACTTGCCATAACACCTTTTAAAACCTGTTTCTATGCCAGTCTCTGAGCAAATGACACTCAGGGACACTCTTTGTGCTGCTCTTTATCTCACATTCAATTCCACAATTTCAACTGATTTCATCTTCAAATTAAATCTTTAATATGATCACAATCTTCATGGCCACTGTCCTAGTCCACACCACTGTATTGCTTACCAAGACTACCTCAAAAGTCTCTTAATTGTTTCTTTTCTTTCCACCTGTGTTCCTTCTAACTTATTTTCCATTTAGTAGTCAAAGTGGTCTTTCATATATGCACATAATACCTCTGCCTAAAATCCTGCAATTGACTCCCATTGTTCTTAGACAAATGAATTGTTCAGCTTGCTTCAGTTCATACCAGCTTCCTTTCAATATCTGACATACAAGGTCTTTTCCCTTTAGATTTTTGACCACGTTGTCATTATCCTTGATTCATGCCTACTTTGTCCAAACTCCCTCACAGCTTGTTAATTCTCATATTTTTCTGTCTTCAGTGTAAAATTAATCTCTTTACAGATGAGTTTTCTAAACAGTATCTAAATCAGACTCTAACTTTCCACCCTCCTTTTCTCTATCATAACATTTAATTAGGTCCATTCATAGAATTTATCTCAATCTCTAATTCTTTGTGTTAAAACAATTTTTTTTAAAAAAGCAGCTTCTTCATTTTTATATCAATACTATAAGCAGAAATCATGTCTATCTTTTTTACTTCTGTAGTTCCAGAACCTAGTAATGTGATTAGAGACCAAAATATGTTTGATGAGTGAATAAATGAATGAATGCATTTAGATGCTGTACTAGTCAGGAGAAGATAGGCTATGCCGTAGTTATAAATGACAACCACATATCAGTGGCTAACAACATAAAGGTTTATTTCTTGCTCATTTGCTGCAATTCTTCTCAACACGGTTTTCATTACAGGAACCTCACTGACAGAGAAGCTCCTATAGCAGAAGGAAAGGAGACATGGCAAATGATAAATTACAATCGTCTCTTGAAGCTTCTGCTTGCAAGTGACATATTCACTTCCATGCACATTTCATTGGCCAAACTAAGTCAAATAGCTCCTTCAGAATTCAAGTTGACACTGTATAATCATCCTGAAGGGAGGGGGAAATAGGGTCAGCATCCCAGGGAGAAACTGTGAATACTGTAAATAATAATACAATCTATCATATGTGCCACAGACTATCCATTGACAGTGGTTGCCCACAAAACTGAGTTAAGGATTCTAAAGTTAGAACTAGATTCAGCAGGAAAGATGGTTTATATTATATGATCACAGTATGGGGTAGCGGCAGCATATGTGCTATATATTTGTAATTTCTGACATATATATGGTGTTATTGTTGTAAATAATTGAAGGACTGTCATGTGAATGAGGAATTGAACTGAGATAACAGATCAGAACTGAGGTCTTAATGAGAAGATAATTTAGTCAATTATGGTTTATTCAGTTAAGGTAAAAGCATTCTATAATTTACAGCTTTTTAAAAATAATATAATCTGCTTTGTAAAAAGAAAGTGTTTTTTTTTTAATCACTAAACGTATTGACACATTAGTTGCATGTTAAGCTATCAGGAAAGCTGTAAGTTTCTGCTTTGAGTGTTAAGTAACTTCATATTTCCTTCTAAGTGTAAGAGTCTATCAGTCCATCTTCTAATATAGAGAATACCAGACAACTTCTGGGAGGCCTGGATTCCAGTGCGGCCTTGTAGTAATGGGCCCCAGTCATGCCATCCACAAAGAGAAGATATTGGATTACATAATCCTCAAAGTTCTTTTATACTCTAAAATTTGAGATTTTTCTTTTATATCAGGTATCTATTGAATCTCTATTCCCTACAAAGTATTGTACTAGCCCCTAATTGCATCTAATAGATCCTAAAAGCCATGAATACAGATTCTACCATAAATAAAATCAACTTAGGGAAGAAGATAAGAACATATACTAGTCATGAGGAAGTACGCGCTTTGAACGCTAAAACTGATATAATGAATAAGGAGTTCTGATGAGGAAGCAGCTAGAGATGGCACAAAGAATGGTCTTTGAAAAATGAGTAGTTTATTAGAATAAGAAGGAAGAAAGGGAGGAGAAAAAGAGTATTCCAGAAATTGTATGACCTTAAACTTTTGGCTCAAGATGGTAGACTAAGCACATGTTTTTACTCAACTTCAAACTTTATTGAAAGATAACAAATGTACTAGACACAGATTAAACTTATAATCATGGAAAATAGGGGGAAAGGCCATTAGGATAAAATAATTTTAAAGTTTGTTTGGAAGACAGAAGGTAGTTGGGATATGATTGAGAAATCTGATCAGAGAAAAATACCACCCAAAGCACATGTGGGAAAGCAGTATGGCAGAGGTTACAGCCATTCTTCTCTTTAGCTCTGTGACATCTATCAGTACTTAATTTTATTTCCCATCTATTTGTGGAAGTTCTCCCTGTGTTCATCCATTCTTCCCCTGAGTTCAGTGAGCATCTTTATGACCATTACTTTGAACTCTTTATCAGGTAAATTACTGATCCCCATTTCATTAAGGTTTTTTCTGAGGTTTTATTTTGTTCTTTTGTTTGGAACATGTTACTTCATTTCTTCATTTTGCTTGACTCTCTGTGTTGGTTTCTATTCACTAGATAAAATAGCCACCTCTCCTGGTCTTGAAGGAAGTGGGCTTGTCTAGGAGATGAACCTTATCATTCACCCTGCCCTAGCTCTTGGTTGTCTCTCAAACCTTTGAGATTGGTTAAACAGCTTAGTTTATTTTTAATGGCTCCCAGTAGTTGATGTTGTGCTAACACCCATCAGTGTCCCACAGGGGAGGATCTCAGTCAGCAAGCACCTAGATTCATGCCCATTGAAAGCCAGACCCTCAGGCAGCAGCTGATAAAGCGTGCAAATATGTAGTCCTATGGGACCACAAGTGTAAACCCCACTGGCCACCAGTGCCAGACAATCTAGTGGTGCCCCCTGGGTGGTAGTTGCAAATATTGGGGCTCCAGACTACTGTATAAGTTCCTGTCTGGGAGATACAGGCAAGCTGGAATGAGGCAGAGGGAGAGCGCAAAGGGGGTGTGCACAGGCCTACATTCTCTGACAGCGCGTCCATAGGCCTCTAAATGTGGGCTAAATCTGAAGCCTGCCCCTCAGGCTGAAGCTCCAGGACAAGCAAAGAGGACTCTTTCACAGAAGGGCTGGAGGTGTTTCAGTCCTCTGTGTGTGCCGTGCCCTGGGATGGCAGCCTGCCAAAAACTGTCTCTCCTATTGTTACAATCCCCTGGGACCCAGGAACACATGGCTCCTGGTCACCAGAGTCAGGGGATCAAGGGGCATCCCCTGGATAGCAGCAACAATGACCAGGGCACTAGATGCCCATAAAAACTCGCTTCCAAGAGAGACTGGCTTTCTGGACCCCGGCTGAGAAAGAGTGTAAAAATGGAGCCCACCAGCTACTGAGGCAGAGGGAGTGTAGAGATGGCACCTGCCAGGAAATAAGAAAAAAAAAAATTTTGAAAGCAAAGAAAGAAAAAAAAGTCTAGAGTTTTTGTTTGTTTGTTTGTTTGTTTTGTAAAGGTGGCATCAGCCAGCTGGAGCAAGGCAGAGGGAGAGTGCGAAGATGGTGCTGCCAGTCTTTGTCCCCAACAGCACCCTGGCCGGGCCCCAAATGTGTGTCAAATCAGATGCCTGCTCCTCAGGCTGAGCCCGGAGACAGAGAAATGAGCCTCCCCCATGCCAAGTCCGGGGTACCTCCGTCGCTGCTTTGGAGATGAGCCCTGGACCTGGTGAGTCCAAGCAACAGCCCTCTAAGAGCCGTTTCTCAGATGTTACAGCCCCACAGGTCTCCTGGCCGTCAGCCCTATTGGTTTTCAAATAGATGTAGATGTTTTGGGAGCTTAGCTCTCAGGGGCAGGTCTTAAAAGTTAAGGGTGCCCTGTGTAGGGTTCAAAATCTTCCTTCAGAAGCTCCAGATTTTGAGTTCCCTACCCACTGTGGGTCACTAGGCCCAGGGTAGGGTTTATGGCCAGATTGTATCCCAGCCTCTTCTACCCACTTGGATATGGGCCTTCTCTCCATATTATCCTAGATAATAGAAAAGACTGCAAATAAATAAAATGTTTCAAATTCATGAAGAGAAAAATTAACCAGTAGGTGAAAATTTGATAGCAAGAACTTTCTTGGCTGAGGAAATAGCTAGTGTAGAGGCTGAAAGATGGCTTGTGATTAGAAATGTGCTTATTATGTTCCAAGCATAGAAACAAAAAGCTAGTGTGTCTGTGGCATAAAAATCAAGGAGGGAGGAAAGCGGTAAGACAGCAGGATGTAGACCCATCATAAAGAGGATCTTTTAGGCTAAGATACCGAATTTGGATTTATTCTAAGAGTATTGGAAGATTTTAAGCTGTAAAATGCTGAAATTTTATTTACTCTTATATGGAGATAAAGTAGTGTGAAGCAAGAAGACAGGTTAGGAGGCAACCGCAGTAGTTGAGAAGAGAACCATTGGGGCTTGGAGTAATGTGCCAACAGTGGAATAGAAAAGAAGTAGATAGATTCAAAGTATATTTCAGAGATAGAACCAAGAGTAATTTGTGATGGATCAGATGAGGAGGAAGGGATGAGAAAAGGAGAAATCAAGTATGACTGCAATGGGGAAGGTTTTTGGAAGGACAGACCTTTTTGGTCTTGATATAATACCTAGTGGATACAGAATTTGAGATGTCAAGTAGATTTTGAAAATACGTGTCTGGAGTATAGTGGATAGATATGGATGGGAAATATATACGGTCATAGTATACATGTAATACATGTTGATAAATGAATGGATTTGTGGATATATTTCTTCATGACAATCACAGATCAGGGAAAGTACCTTATAACTACTAGAAAAACAGCTTCAAGTGCGTAGTCTGTGGTTACTTGGTCTGTTGTATGATAACTGGTCTTTCAATGGTTTTGACATTCAGGCCTTCTCTCCTCTCGGGGTTCTGTCTGAGAGAACTCCACTTCCTAGAAGCCAAGGTTGAACAGGAAATGAAATGCTACTATATCAATAGCTGGGCAAATCCTTAACAACTTCTGAGTTAGAGCTGTGAAAAAAGCTAAATTGAAGAATGATGCTTAAGCCACGAGAACCAAACAAGACTTCGTGTTTCAATTCCCTTTCTTTGGTTCTAAAATGGGTGGGATTTTGTCCTGGTCCCCCGCAGTTACTCATAAGAAAGGTGGAGATAAGAGGATGGTCAGAACAGTTGTCCGGGTGGAAAACCTGCCTAGGTATAATCTGAAAACTATAATCTGAAAACTGCATGTGGCTCATGACTTCTAAGGCATTAGTGGTAAAACATGCCCTCAAATAATATCTCAGGTGCTGATCCCTCAGAGTAGTGACAACTCCTACCTTGGGGATGGACCAATAAAGGATACGAGCAGAGGTTTGGAAATAAGGGGAGAGGGACCTGATGAGACGCCTTCTCTTGCAGGTAGAATCTTTTAAAAAGGTTCCATAATAAAAGAGCAACAGAAGAATCAAAGACATTAAAACACAACCAATTCCAAATAAAACGCTAGGAAATATTTTTTAAAGCAATGTATAATTAACCTGTCAAATGCTTTACCTCACACATTATTCAAGCAAACAGCTTCGGTATATTCCGTCAACAATGGAATGTAAACTGTTTTGTTGAAAAGAACTACTTGTAAGTATACTTTTAATGTTCTACCTGTCTTACGTATTTTCTGTTGTGACAAAACCTCAATATATAAGAAATAGGATTAGCATTTGTAGCTACATTAGCATAGATAAAATTACAAGGATTATCATTCCCTATTCTTTATGACATAAATTTGTTGTCATCTTTTATGAAGATAAAACAACACTTCATGATAAAACTGATAAAGATGATTCTGTAGAACACCCATTTGGAGTGGGAAGGAGTGGGGAAGGGTGAGCAATAGGAAAATCTTCTGACCAACAGAGATTCTCTTGACATTTGTGATTCTCATTTTTGAGAATCTTAGAAGATGCTTCAAAATGAAATCCAAAGTACCAATCAACTGACATAAGTCTTTTTAGGGCAAAAGGCAGATATTGTACAGAATCTTACATACACAAACACCTCACACAAATAGTCCCTTAATGCAGTGCATGTGTCTCTTTATGATCTGCCTGTTGTATTTTGGTCTCATTTCATCTTCCTTATATACTTTATGTTCCAGCCAAGGTATATTACTCACAGACTTTCTCGATCCAGCCACTGTGCACCCAATATTCTTTAAATATGCTTCCTAAGAATACCTGGTAGAGGATTGGATATTATTTTGGCCCCTCTCACCACCCACACACTATTTTATTTGGCTAAGTCCTGCTTGCTCGTGAAGATTCTGAAGCTGAGAAGTTATCTCCCAGGGAAGACTCCCTTGGTCTCTCCAGGCTGGGCTAAGAGCCCTCCAGTTTAAGTCCTTTGTACGCAGAATTTCCCTCCATTATCCTAACTATGACACTGTACAGCTGCTTCGAGTTTGCTTGGCTGTCTCCTCTACTCATCTATTCTGCATAGGAACTCTATGTTCTAGATTTTGATATTCCTGGACCCCAACACAGTTTAGTCACATGGTAGGCACTCAGGAAACATAATTGAGTGAATGAACGCATGAACAAACCATGTGATTCTTGGAAAATTTCTTAAGAAAAAAATATTTTTTTCTGACCTATTCATCTTAGACAGATAATATGTAGAAATTTAGCTGTAAATAAAGGAATAAGAGTAAAGGACTTAATGGTGATGGGCTGTAATTAGTCTTTAGGTTGTGAGCATGATGTAATCTAGACAGAAATTGAAATATAATAATGTACACCTGAAATTTATATAGCGTTATAAGCCAATTTACCTCAATAAAAAAAGGACTTAAGAAATAATATCCACATATAATAAAATGTGTATAAACTCTTCATATATATGATTTCAAATATTTATAGAAATGGTTATATTTTGATTTTATTTAGAGAGTTGGTGATTATACAAAAATATTGGAGTTTATTGTTTACTTAGACGTTAATTTCCCTTCATATTATTTGTTTTTTGAATCATATCAGAAAAAAAATCAAAATATGCATTGAAAAATGTTCATTATCCCTAGATAAAATCATCTTTTCATAGAACAGATGCAATTATCAAACAGAATTGTGTTCATTATTTTATGCCAATTACCATTCAACTTATGAAACAACTCCTTTTGCTGTTGATTTTATTGTCCTGATGGTTTGTTTTTCCTCTCTTGGCTTTCAGAATAAGACACGCAATTATTACTCTAATTGCTACCCTCTCTTTCTTCTACACACACACACAGAGAAAGAATTTCAGTAAAAATTATATATTCTGTTTACGTTTGCTTGCCTCCTCCTCTCCATCTTCTCTATTCACACACCTTGCTTATTTGTCATGTCTATAATGAAATTATGAAATTGTCCTATACTAGGTATGAAAATATCTGTTGCTAGTACCATTTCTGTCACCAACTGGCCAGGTTACCTTAGGTTGGTCATTGAACCTTCTGAATCTCAATGTTTCCATCTGTAAAACAGGGAAAATAATAACAACACTATTGCGTGTATACTATACACATGTGAGGACCTAATTATATAAATTACATGGTTGTTACACTACATAACTGTACTCCATTTTAACAGCATTAAAACAGCAATGATACTGCTTGTTGATGTGTCTTCAACAACTGTGCAATTTATAAGCTAGAAGAGACAGTATCATCAAAAGTCAGCTACTTGATAGTGACTAGTTTGTGGCAAAAGTGACCTGGCAGGAGAGTATTTCTAAGTCTCTCTCTCCTTTTATATATTTACTTTCTTTCTATTTCTCTTAAATGTGAGAGAAAATTTTATTGCTTTTTCCTAGCACATCTAAATCAAATTGAAAACGTAAGATCTAAGGGCATCTACCTGTTTCCCTTTCTTCACTTGGAATAAAAGTGTTCAAGGAAAAGGATACTTGAAATGGCAGCAGGATTCATTTCCCAAATAATTATGATTATCCTCTATTCTTTTTTTCTCACATAAACACACAAATGAAAATTAATAAAGCAGTTTTTTACTTTGGCCAATTAAAATAACAACCTAGGAAGGAATGTTAGCCAAGTTAAAGCTTCCAATTTGTCCTTCAGCTGATTACTGGATAGCTCAAAATGAGTTTTCTTTTTTTGGTATGCAGCAAGCACATTAGAAAAAATGGCTGGAAATTATGTGAATAGATGTTTTGGCAAAGATGAAGTGTTTAATGGCACACTTATCCAGATAATTATAATAATTCTCCAATCCACTTTTTATGGATAGATAAAGTTTCGGGAAAGTATTCATGAAACAAACATCCCTAAGTCGCTCTGGGGTGCTTTGTTTTACTTTAATTTTTTTTCTATGTTTTTCTGTATGGTGAAAGTAAAATTGAAATTGAAAATATTTATGGCAGCAACATAAAGATCTAACGTTTAATGTCTATAAGACTTACCAAAGGAAGCTCTCACTTGTAGCCTCAAAACCTAGGATGGGCATCTAGTACTCCTAAATCTACTAGAGGTCATGGGGCAAAAGTGGAACCTTCTATTTCTAGGCTGTCTGAAGCCATAATTTCTTAGGAGATTTTTCAAAAGTCATTCTGAGTGATTACATTGCTCTTTCTGGAGTCTATAAGTGTAATTTGGATACTCATCCCCTCAAAATAAGACTGTTTGGTCAAGTCTGAGTATTTGACTTCTTTCTCCATATATGCCTAATGCTCACCAATGAATTATTTGGGCTTCAGCTATATTCTCATTTATGAATGCAGAATACTTGAGTGAAATTAGTTCTGTTCAGTATTTTTTTTTATCAATAGTGTTAGGAAAGTTTCTAATGAGCACTTTTCCAGTCACACAAATAGTAGCACACAGATCAATAAGCAACATGCAATTTGAATATTGAATTCACCCTCTGAAATGGCCTTCAAAAGTTAGCTTATTGATGTGGGAAAGCTTTAATTGCAGTTGCCATTAGATGACACAAAATCCAAATGTCAAAAGCTCTTTTGCAACTGGGAGAGCAATGAAGTTAAAATAGCCATGGTCATCAAAGTGCTGAGTTCAGGAAATTCCAGGAAATCACAAGAGTCCTTTGAAAAGCTAAGAGCAGTTGGGTCAACATTAGCATACATTGTGTGAATAAAGGGCTGCTTTTATTCACTGTTATGTTCCATTTTTTTTAAATGTAAAGATATATTTCAATTAAAGTGCCAAGATGATAATGCCTAAGAACATTTGAATGGCTCCTCTAATATGCAAGATTAAAATCAGTTAACAGAGCTAAGTAGGCAGTTTAAGAGTCTAGATTTGAGGCTAGGATGTCAGGGGTGAGGCTATCAAATACATACATAAATCATGAACTTCTGTGTCTGCAGGTTTCATAGCACTGTAGAGCTTAAATTTGTGATAAAAAATGGCCAAAGGAATAATGGCATAATTTAAATTGCTGAGGAGTATAATTTTGCATTCAGGTGGTTAGACTGGAGTTGTGAAGATGGTGGAGCGGGAAGAATTGGGTGATAAAATTTTGACCTGAACTTTTAAAATTGATTGTCACTCTGAAGGTACATAAATTGCTTTTTATTATAATCACTTTTCACATAATGGAAGCTCAATAAATATTAGTGAAATTATTTACAATTACCATGTAGGGAGAGGGAAAAAAATCTTATCCTTCTACCATTCTAGGTTCTTGGCTGAGGACTCTGTTACAAAAGATAAATTAACAAGAGAAAAACAAACAGAAGTTTATTAATATGTATATCTCATATATACATGGGAGAAACTCTGGGATGAGTAGACCCAAAGAGGTGGCTAGAACTTAAGCTTAAATACCATCTCCAGCTAAAACAAAGGAGTGTGGAGAAGGCAAATTATGGGAAGACTACTGGAAATAGTACAGTAAACAAGGGGAAGATTTGTTACGCAGATTTAAGTCAGTGCCTTCTCCATTGATAAGGGTCCCTTGTGATTCAGATTCATCCTTCTCTTCCTGGTACAGAGAGGGAGACACACTTACAAATGGAGAATTCCTTTGTAAATGTAAATTTCCTTTACAAAACAGTAACATAGTATTTCCAGAGCTGTTCCTATGTCTGCTGTTTTTCAAAATAATCAGATGAAAATAATCCTTATGCCAAAGAGGCATATTTTGCGGTGACATATTCTGTCTCTTACAGTGATATGATAACAATAACAACTAATAATACTGGCACTTATTGAGTTATATGATGTCTGAGGCTTTGTTCTAAATGCTTCTTATATGCCAACCCATGTAATCTTCACAAAACTGTACAAAGCAGATTTATTACCATCCACATTTTAGAGATGAAGAACTTGGTGAGTTGAAGACACAAAGCTATAAAGTGATGGAGGTCTGTGGAATGCTACAGCTCATCCTTTTAGTCATTAATCAGTAAGATCCTCCTATGAAATCTAAAGTAGTTTTGCTTATCTGCTTATGCTATATTTGTTACCACACAAAGGGGCATGATCTGCTTGCTGCAAGACAAAAGCCAATCATCAAGAGGCAAGATGGTGGCAGAGAAAGGACATTTTATTCAGCAATAAGCTAGCAAAAGGGAAGATGGTGGACTAGCATCCTAAGGAACCATCTTAAGGCAGACACAGAAACTTGAAGCAGTTATGTAGGCCAGTGAGTCATAGGGGAGGGGGTTAGGAATGTTGACCCTCTGGTGTTACAGATTGGGAGTCACTACATCAGATCTTCAGTTGTCATTGATGATGGCTATCAGTGTAGACTCTTCGTCCTGGGGGCATCACATTCCTAAGGAACTCAAAAGAACAAAGTTATTGCCTCAGTGCAGGTAGGAGGTACATGCACAAGCAGGGGTCATAAAACCTATGGAGCAGGTAGATCTCCTGGAGGGTGCATTTACAGCTGGGTTAGTTAGTCAGAGGTTATTCAAAGTCACAATGTGGTTTCTTTTCTACAGTGTGGCTTCCCTTATATCAACCTTGTGTTGAGCTAGTATCACATTCACTATTCTAAGTTCCTAACTTCAGACTTGGATAACTGAGCACTTTTTTTTTTCTATTAACAGCTTTAATTCCAAGAGTACTGACTTCACTTAATCTCTATAGTTGTCAGCTGCGACTAGGTAGCTTTTTAAAATTTTACCACATTAATTAGTATAATTTCTCCTCTTTGGTGACCACTTAGTTGTAAAAATCTTCTAGAAATTTTAAGGGCAACTTCACCTTCTCTTTTATGAACTTGATAGGTAAATTAAAGGAAGAAATTTGTATACTGCTCCTTTCATGTACAAAAAGAAAGAAAAAATGAAGAAAGGCTTTTGTCCTAAACAATAAAGCAGCACAGGTACAAGTTATATATGTGTAGTAAACAAAACAGAGACAGAATACGTTCAAGTAGGAGCTAATTGAACTGCATGCAACATAAAAGAAATGTAGTCATTTTCTCCAGTGACTAAAAAGTTGCTATGTCAAAAGGCTGATGGTGTTATAAACTGGTCAGGGTAGTAAGCAGTAATACTTGGGGTCTTTAGACTGAGGCTCGCTGTATTTGAAGACAACATCAAAATCAGCTCTTAAAGTGAAGCAGCAACCCTTGGAAGTGTTTACCTTCTGATGTGGCTACAGTTTACACTCGACATAAATTGCTAATATTTGTCATTTCACAGTTTATTGATTGGTTGTTCTTTGTTGCTCATTAAGATGTGAGTTGCCAAGTATTTGCCAATACACTCAGTTGTTGAAAGTTAAAAAGAAATCCCTCAGGAAATTGTAGAAAATGTAGCTCACAATTATAAAGCTGAGTCTCATCCAAAAAGTGGGTCTGTGATTTCTAATAACTTTACTCTTCTGTGCTGTGGTGTTTTTGTGAGGGCTTTTGTGTGAAGTGCCTTGCAACTAAATGTGAATTCAATAACTAACTTAACCTTTCTGTTATTTTGCACTCCTAGTTTTTCTTCATTATTTAATCTGGCTATTTCGTGGTGGCACTAGTTCAGTGTTGTTCCCTTCAGTGAACATTTATCAAGGGTCTATTGTGTATATGGCACTGTGTGCCAGGCTTTCTATTGCTTTAATTTTTTATCAGACTTGCAGCCTTGGGCATTGGTTAGTCCTAAATTCATCAAACAATATTGTCAATACCACTTATTTCTTAAGCTATGTCATCAAACTAAAAAACTATTAGTTTCCCTTTGTACAAGAAATCTTTCTTTTACCAATGTATTCTGAATTAAGAATCGTATGATAATAAGACTGCCCAAACCCTTAACACTTCTTGCCTCTCGACTATTAGCTCTCTAAAAAGATTGTACCAAGATGCAAACTATACTTAGATTTGAATATCTTCCTTTCCATAGAACACCATTAGTTTTTTTTTTTTAATTTTTTTTTATTGAGTTATTGATAGGTTACAATCTTGTGAAATTTCAATTGTACATTAATGTTTGTCAGTCATGTTGTAGGTGCACCACTTCACCCTTTGTGCCCACCCCCCACCCCACCTTTCCCCTGGTATCCACTAAACTGTTCTTGGTCCATAGTTTTAAATTCCTCATATGAGTGGAGTCATACACAGATTATCTTTCTCTTGCTGGCTTATTTCACTTAACATAATTCTCTCAAGGTCCATCCATGTTATTGCAAATGGAATGATTTTGATCTGTTTTGCAGCTGAGTAGTATTCCATTGTATATATGTACCACATCTTCTTTATCCATTCGTCTGTTGATGGGCACTTAGGTTGCTTCCACGTCTTGGCTATTGTAAACAGTGCTGCAATAAACATTGGGGTGCACAGGACTTTTGGGATTGCTGACTTCAGGCTCTTTGGATAAATACCCAGTAGTGGGATGGCTGGATCGTATGGTAGTTCTATTTTTAGTTTTTTGAGGAATCTCCATACTGTTTTCCATAGTGGCTGCACCAGTTTGCATTCCCACCAGCAGTGTATGAGTGTTCCTTTTTCTCCGCAACCTCTCCAACATTTGTTGCTATTAGTTTTAGATATTTTTGTCATTCTAACGGGTGTAAGGTGATATCTTAGTGTAGTTTTGATTTGCATTTCCCTGATGATCAGTGATGATGAGCATCTTTTCATGTGCCTATTGGCCATCAGTATATCTTCTTTGGAGAAATGTCTGTTCATGTCTCCAGCCCATTTTTTGATTGGGTTGTTTGATGTTTTGTGATTGAGTTGTGAGAGTTCTTTATATATTAAGGATATTAAGCCTTTGTCAGATATATGACTTGCAAATATTTTTTCCCAGTTAGTGGGTTTTTTTTTGTTTCAATCCTGTTTTCATTTGCCTTGAAGAAGCTCTTTAATCTGATGAAGTCCCATTTGTTTATTCTTTCTATTGTTTCCCTTCTCTGAGAAGGCATGGTGTCCAAAAAGATCCTTTTAATACTGATGTCAAATGGTGTACTGCCTATGTTTTCTTCTAGAAGGCTTATGGTTTCAGGTCTCACCTTTAGGTCTTTAGTCCATTTTGAGTTTATTTTGGTGAATGGTGAAAAAGAATGGTCAATTTTCATTCTTTTACATGTGGCTTTCCAGTTTTCCCAGCACCATTTGTTGAAAAGACTTTCTTTTCTCCATTGTATGCCCTCAGCTCCTTTGTCAAAGATAAGCTGTCCATAGATGTGTGGTTTTATTTCTGGGCTTTCAATTCTGTTCCATTGATCTGTGCACCTGTTTTTGTACCAGTACCATGCTGTTTTGATTACTGTAGCTTTGTAGTATGTTTTGAAGTCAGGGATTGTGATGCCTCCCGTTTTGTTCTTTTTTCTCAGGATTGCTTTAGCAATTCGGGGTCTTTTGTTGCCCCATATGAATTTTAGGATTCTTTGTTCTAATTCTGTAAAGAATGTCATGGGATTCTTTTTGGGATGGCGGTGAATCTGTAGATTGCTTTAGGTAGAATAGACATTTTAACTGTGTTTATTCTTCCAATCCATGTACATGGAATGTCTTTCCATCTCCTTATGTCGTCAGCCAATTCTCTCAGAAAGGCCTTGTAATTTTCATTATATAAGTCCTTCACTTCCTTAGTTAAATTTACCCCAAGGTATTTTATTCTTTTTGTTGCGATTGTGAATGGTATTGTATTCTTGAGTTCTTTTTCTGTTGGTTCATTACTGGAGTATAGAAATGCTACTGATTTATGCAAATTGATTTTATACCCTGCAACTTTGCTGTAGTTGTTGATTACTTCTAACAGTTTTCCAATGGATTCTTTGGGGTTTACTATATATAAGATCATGTCGTCTGCAAACAGCGAGAGTTTCACTTCTTCCTTCCCTATTTGGATTCCTTTTATTCCTTTTTCTTGCCTGATTGCTCTGGCCAGGACCTCCAGTACTATGTTTAATAAGAGTGGTGATAGAGGCCATCCTTGTCTTGTTCCTGTTTTCAGGGGGATGGGGTTCAGTTTTTGCCCATTGAGTATGATGTTGGCTATGGGTTTGTCGTATATGGCCTTTATTATGTTGAGGTAGTTTCCTTCTATGCCCATTTTGTCCATAGAACACCATTAGTTTTAATCCTAGTATATGGCACATCTCTGTTTCCTTCAGTCAACTCAAGAAGTCCAAGTCTTCCAGGTCATTCACTTTCCCCAGATTTCTATCTTCATTCTTTCCTGAGCATCCTCTAATTTGATTCAGGATCAGACTACTTCCCATTTCAACTCATCAAACCCTTTCGCTGTGCTCTCTGGAACTCATTATCCACAAATCAACATCCCCTAATGTATGGTTTTCCAGGGCCACTAAAACAAAGTACTGCAAATTGGGTGGCTTAAACAATAGAAATTTATGTTTTTGCAGTTCTGGAGGCTAGAAGTCTGAGATCAAAGTGTCAGAGGGTTGATTTCTTCTGAAGCCTCTCTCCTTGGCTTGTAGATGGCCATCTTCTCCCCGTGTCTTCACGTGGTCTTCTGTAACTGTTTGTGTCCAAATTCCCCTTGCTTATAAGGACACCAGTCATACTAGATTAGGGCCTATGATAATGACCTCATTTTAACTTAACTACCTCTTTAAAGACCCTATCACCAAGTAGAGTCACATTCTGAAATAATTGAATATATGATTTATTGAGAGACACAACTCAGCCCATAAAACCTGTACACAAAATTTATTCTCTAAATATTCTATTTACCTCTTTCTACTGTTCAACCCTAGCTTTCTCCTAAAGTCACTGCTTCCCCACAGGTGTTTGTTTGTTTTTAATGATGGCTTTGGTTCACAGCTGTATACCTCGTATACAACAGAGCCTGGAAGTGGAATAGTTATCTTCTCTCCTACGGTAATAGCCTAGATCTTGTCATTACCAAAACTTTAACACCTTCAGTACTGTAATTGTGCATAGTACGCTCCTTGACAGTTCGCTCTAGAACCCACATTTCAACAATATTCCACCAATTGTGATTTACCAGCTGACACTTACATTTTCCCACTGTCTCTACTCTCCATCTTATTTCTTTCCTTTTTAACCTAGCTTAGTTCCTCTTTCCTTCTGCTAACCTGGCCCAATCCCAATCCTATTAAATGCAACTATCTGCTGACTATTCACCAAGATTTGAGAAGATATAAGGCTGGAGGCATATTCCACTGTGATAACAGTGCCATTTTAAATTAAGGATCTTGTTTTGAGGTGGTTCTCATAACAGCAAACATTCTTACTCTATTTGCCTAGTCAATTCTTCCTTCTACTCTGAATTGACATTTTTACACTTTCTCTTACCTCCTTAAATCTCCTATAATGCCTCCCCTGTTCTCACTTTCAGCTGATGATCTTATTAACTTTTTAACCGAAGAAAACAGAAACTAGTAGAAGAAAATTGTAGTGAGCTGAATAAGATGCCCTGTCTCTCCCCCAAAGATGTCCATGTCCTAATCTCCAGAACCTGTGAATGTTATCTTATATGGCAAAAGGGGCATTGCAGATGTGATCAAGTTAAGGATCTTGAGGCGGGAATATTATCCTGGATCATCCATGTGGGCCCTGTGTACTCATATGGTCCTTATGAGAGGGATACAGGAGGAAGCAGAGTCAGACAGTAGGAGATGTGACAATGGGAACATGAGGTTGGGCTGATGTGAGGAAGGGACTATGATACATGGAATGCAAGTGACCTCTGGAAGTTGGAGAGCAAGGAAACGAATTTCCTTTGAAACCTCTAGAAAGAAAGCAACTTTGATTTTAGACATCTGACCTCCAGAACTGAAAGGGAATAAATTTGTCTTATTTAAAGCTGCTAAGTTTGCGGTGATTCATTACAGCAGCAATAAGAAACTAATGCAAAATCTACTTTAGCTTTTGATTCTCAGGACTATTCAATAAACACATAAGCCCCCAGATCCTTCTTCTTTCCTGTTAGAGAAAACCCCTTCCTTCTGTGTCCATCCCTTCCTTTGGCATACAATTTGATCACCTATCACCTACTTCAGCCTTTATTTCTATAGTTTACCCATTAACTTTTATTTCCCAATCCATTAACCTTCTTCTAAGATCATTTATATGAACATACAAATATACCACAGTATCATTTATTTTTAAACAATATTCCATTACTTCAACCTCTTTTTCTGGTCTTTCATAAAACAAAACCCATGAAAAGAGTTGTTTATAAGTACTGCCTTCATGTTCTTGCCTCTTGTCTCTCATGACCCAACTCCAGGAGCTTTTCATTTTTCCCTGCTCATCCAGTACAGATGATAATATTGCTCTGGGAATTTAAGAGAGCAATGCAACACTCCTGAATTTCTAGATATTTCTACATTTCTATATTCACATTAGTAGTGGTTCCATGTATATATTCAAATATACTTATTTTGTTAGATCTTATTTCAAAATGTTAAATAGCAACAAAAGGTGTTGATATTTTCAAGTTAAATATAGTCTTACTTATTCAACTATGAAATTTTTTTATGTTACGATGTATATAGTTATAGTATAGCCATGCCTGAGCATTTGGTATTGAAATGTATGTTGTACAATATCATAAATTCTTTTCATTTCTTTTTTATGTTTATTAGGGCATTGCATTATAGATATTTTAAAATAACGTGTCTAGTAGGCTATTTTATATGTGAATTTTCTTTTAGGGTAATAAAAAAGGTCTTAAAAATGTGTTCTAATGTGAAGGTGATAGGCATGATTGGGTTGAAATTACAGTCATAGGTGATCTCATACTCCCTTGGCTTGCAAACACTTCTATATTTTATTGATTGACTTTTTTTTCCTCTTTCTACTCTAACCTAGATTCATACTTTTAATCGCCTACTTGACATCTTATTTAGGCTTCTAATAGGCATCACAAATGTAAATTCATGTAGTTAAAAACACTCCCCTAACCTATTCATCCCCACAACTCCCCCATCTAGAAAATGATTCCACTATTGACAGTTCAGGCAAAACACCTAGAATTCATTGTTGGTTCCACACTGTCAGTGCCCACATCCCTCACTCAGCAAGTTCTTTCTGCTTTATCTTTTCTCTTTTCCACATCTTTCAATATTTTCCAATCTCTTCTCCCAATTTCTTTAAAATAGCTTAGCTTTTAAGGTAGTAGCAACTTTTGTTTTTCTCTACTCTCCATTTTGGCATCCATCTGGAGCCTGGGGGCCTGGGGTCAGGGTATACAGGGTAATTTCTGTCTCCTTTCTTTGAATCCAGAACTAAGTAAGTAAGAAAATCCATGGGAGTCTTTTGTAGTATAATTTAAATCAGAGAATAGAAGCTAAGACTCTTTTTATATATCAAAGTATTAAAGATATGCTAAGAGGTTTATCATCTTTTAGTGTAAATAGCCCCATTAGACTTTGAACTTTCTAATGAGAAGTCCCCCCTTCCTTCTTTCCTTCCTTTTTCCCTCCCTCCCTCCTTCCTTTCCTCCCTTCATTCCTTCCTTCTGTTCTTTCCTTTCTCTGTATCTAAAATCTTCCTCCAGCTCTGCCCAGGAAAAAAATCACACACACACACACACACACACACACACACACACACACACGCAGATTAGAATAATTGATCACCCAGGCTTAAGTGGAGAATATAAGACAGGAACTAGAAGTGAGAGGAAGGCATTCCTTCATTCAATAAATATTTATTGAGCTCCTAACATATGCTAGACGTTATTCTGATGCTAGAGATGCAGTGGTGAACCACAGAGTGTTTGTGCTTTGAGGAGTTAACAAGTATTAAAACAATTCAAAAAGTGATAATTGCTCTGAAGAAATGGAATTATCTGGCCAGAGGGGTGGTGTGATCTTTCAGATAGAGTTGGTAGGACGCCTCTCTGAGAAGGTGACTTTGGGCAGAGACCTGAATGATGAGGAGCTACCTATATAAACCTCAGAGCATGAAGTTGATGGGTACAAGGACCAAGCTAGGTGTGTTTCTGGAAGAGCATAAAAGTCACTGGGCAGAATCCATTGAAGAGGAGAATGATGGAACAGAGGCTGGGCCATAGATCATGATGGCTATTTTAGGCTTTGGCAAAGAATTCGGATTTAGTTCTAAGTGTGACTGGAAGCTACTAGATGGTTTTAAGAGGAGAAAAATCTGATTTACTTTTTCAAGAATTATCTGGCCTCCACGCGGAGAATAAATGATAAGGAAACACTAATGATTGTTGGGAGACCAATTAGAAGGCTATCATGGCAGTTCAGTGAGAGGATATGATGGTTTTCTTCTACAGTGGCAATGTCTAAGTGTCAGAACAAGAAGGCTTTATGGATTGACAAGATTGTGGGGGAAGAGGAAATGAGAGAGGAAGTACCTGGAGTTTGGGGAGGTGGACATGCTTCCTGAGATCTCAAGTATGAGTTACCTTGTGGGCACTCATAGGAGAACAAGGACACAGCTGCATTTTGAGAATCAGGAGCAGGGGCAGATGCCAATGTGATAGGATGCAGGAAACACTCCTGAGTCTACACCTAGAACAGATTGCATATGAATCATAATAGACCGAGGGCAAAATAAATACTTTCTTTACACATCCTTCTGGATTCTATGTGAAAGTCTTGTTTGATAATGAGCTATATATACAGCCTCATGTTAAGGGCCAGTGGATTACTGTCGTAGGGCATTTGTCTGGATTATTGAAATGCCAAATGATGGGACACTGGTCATTGTAATATTTTAGTTATGACATGAATGATACATGTCCCTTTATGAGACCTGTCAGGCCTCTGGAAACTTGATTGAAATAAGTGAATTCATCAAGTCCTATTCCAGCTTGGATGGGAATAAAGCAGTGTTTAGCTAAATCCCCATACCTGGCCTCTGGGTTAATGTACATCATCAAATAGAAGGCAGGTAGCACAGGTAGTAAGTCTTTAATTAGTCCCAGTTGTCAGCTCCTGATGGGGAAAGGGTGCTTTGGAATTAAATGTATACAGCTTTGACTTGCCTGATTTTCCAGCATTGCAGAAATGGAAGGAAAGATTATAGGGGAAGTTATAAACCAGGAATCAATGGTTCTTTCTCAATTAATGGGATATAAGTGATAAAAATGAGAACATAATGAGTATAGCTGAAGGACTCCAGGCATTGTGGGGACTATTCAAGGAGGATCACTCTATCAAAGGTCAATGATTTAAGGACCAGATAAAAGAAATGCTAATAAATGGCATTATATTGGATTCTCAAGTTTATTTCTATTGAGGGTGGTATCCAAGAAGTCCAAAAAGATTATTATATATTTGATATTTTAGTCACTAAATGCACAGCTGGAATTCAGATGTCCTTGTGGCCTAGTAGGAAGATAGCAGTTTTCGCTATTGGCTTTAAAGAGTATTACCAGATACCTATTTATAAGGAGGATAAGAAGATAGCCTTTATTTGTCATAGGTTAAAACTTTTTATTTTATTATTGTGTTTAAAAAATTATTTTATTGAGGCCAAATGGGCTTATAACATTGGGTAAATTTCGGGTGTACATTATTATGTTTCAGTTTCTATGTAGACTGCATCGTGTTCACAAACAATAGTCTAGCATTTATCCATTACCACACACGTATGCTCCTTTACCACTATTGTCCTCCCCTCATCCCCCTTATTATTATATTTTTCAGTATCTTGCTTAGCCTTGCTGCCTTTTAGAGATGTTAATAGAAAAGTAGTTAGGAATAAGGACTCTTGGGAGGTATGGTGTGGTCGATATAAGCATTTGTGGAAGGAATTTATAAAAAAATGAGAAATGACTCCAAAGTTTTAGAACACAGTGAGAAAACAGTGCTGAGACTCATTGCTAACTGTTGATTATGATATAATTCTAGATATACAGGCTTCTGGAGTAATTTCTCAAGTAGGAGTTGAGTAGGAGCAGACATTCTGAACTCTTCTCAAACAACTAGTAAATTCTTCTGAAATTAATTTGCTAACTCTAGCAAACATTAATACCAGTCTGGAAGGACTGGATGTAGAACGATATAATGAGGATGGTGGGGAAAAAGAAAGTCAGAATTTGCAATAGTCACAGACAATTTAACAGCTAGCTGGGATACATTACTTATTAAACTAGAGCTGAACTGGGTTATCCCAGACATATTTAAGGATTCTCTGTGACGAGAATTCCATTTTAAGTGCGGACTAAGATGAGTGCCTTACTTATGTTCCCTTATCAATGTCAGATTGGATGTAATACTGGGTGGTAAATCTTGGTGACTGTAATCAGTATTTATTCTTTCCCAGGAATGAACAAAGGGAATATACATGCTATTGGCCCCATTCTCAGTCAATGAACACATTTCTAGACAGCTATTGAGAATTATCCAGAAAGGCCAAGAGGATGACAGCAGCCCTGGCCTATGTAACCAAAGCTCTTCACTGCTATTCCTTGATGCCTGTGGTAGATTGGCAAAGAGCCTACTGAGTCACTTTGGAGGTGCAGATAGCAGGTGATGAGAAGAGGTGGGCCCTTCAGGCAAGCATATGAACCTTCTGACATGTGGGAAAGAAGTTCTACCTTGGGAATTGCAGAAATTAACACATGCTAATGTGATATTGCATAAAACAGTGGTTCTCAAACTGGGCAATTTTGCTTCCCTCCCCCAAAGGGGACATTTGGCAATGCCTGGAGAGATTTTTCATTGTTACAGCTTGAATGTGGTTGCCACTGGCATCTGGTAGGTAGAGGACAAGGATGCTATTAAACATCCCACAATGCACAGAACAGTGCCCGTGCATCCCATTCCTGAACATGTCCAGTAGAACTGAGGTTGAGAAACTGCTTATAAATATTACAATGTTCTGTAAATTGGCCGTGAAAGCAGTTGATTCCAACTCAAAATATATCCCCAAAGTAATATCCCCATGATAAAAAGCATGATGATGGGACAATGGGAGGAACACATTCTAGAGCTCTTTGGGATATCCTTCTTTTGCCCCAAATGAGAAGAGTATTTCTGTCTACCAATGCAGGCAGCAGAAAGCACTACCTAATAAAAAAGGCACATTTAGAGGCAATGAAAACTGGATAATGCCTAGAAATTTTGTTTTGGAGCTGTACAGCCAATATCTGTGCAATATCCTGCTGACTATGGATCATTTAACTCATTATTCTCTGCATGTCTCTCTGGTAAGCATTTGACAAAATAACTAATAACTTCCTTCTCTGGGTTTGGCCTGATGTTTAGTTATTTTAAATAAGCCATGAAACAGATATTTAGGACAACAGAAAGCCAGCAACCAGTGGATCTCC
The DNA here is from genome assembly GCF_041296235.1 of Equus asinus. Lineage (NCBI taxonomy): Eukaryota > Metazoa > Chordata > Mammalia > Perissodactyla > Equidae > Equus > Equus asinus. Next base: position 38,496,685 of record NC_091800.1, on the reverse strand, counting down.
TGTAGTCTGGACATCGTTAATAGTCTCTATTAGATCTCTAAGAATTGGTGAAGGCAGCCAGTCATTACTCCATTAGATCATTTGAGGCTATTTCAAAAGAAGGTCTCTTATTTAGTTGCAACAGTATACAAAATCTGTCACACATTTGGCCAAAAAATTCTCATATAAACTTTGTAAGCTTCACATATTCCACTTAATTTAATTATATGATATTCATCTTTCTGGAAAGATATACAGATTTTCTGGGAGCTCACTTGAGAACCACAATTAAATCTTATAATTTGATGTTTTCATCCTTTCCCAAGATACAGGGAAAAAAATCATTAAATGTGTAGCGTGGGTTAAGGAGCCATTGTCCTTCAAAGAAGATTTTAGTCAAGGATTTCCTAGACCACCCACCTAGAATAAAAAAGCCACTATTTTGGATTTGGTCATTGTGATGAAAGCTTTTGTGGGATTATGTTGACTGCTTAAATTCATTCATAGCAATGGAGAACTTTTGCAATATGGCTACAGTGGGTACTGTTTGTTACCTAGAATAACAAGGGCGTTGGATATTCTATATCTTCTCCAAGAGACTGAAGATACTTATGAGAACTTTATTAAGTAAGTTAGAATTCCATCCAATACAAAAGCACTTAAGGTGATGTCCTAGGCCATGCATACAGAATCTCTCAAAACAGTGTCATCTGGTTTCTTAGCCTATGTGTTGATGTCTGGATGAGAGCTGTGGATGATGCCACACTTCTGTTTTGAGCTATTACAAAGGAGTGAATAGAGTGGAGTGTGGCACTTTATATGGAGCTAAACGCAAGGGAACTATGAAGGACCTTCTTAGCTGGTGGCTAGTTTAACTTTGAGAAAGGACATTAATGCCTTCAGATGTGGTCCTAGAAGCTCTAGGTTGTGAAGGCCTTCAAGTTATTGTACGTTAGCAGACCACTGAAAGAGGACTGTACGTTTGATAATTGATAAGGAAGAGCCTAGCAAATGACAAAGTGCAGCTGGGCTGGGGCTGTGGTGATTAGAAGAGTGTGTCACAAAAAACTTATGCCTTCTGGTGAAAGGTTGGGAGAAAGTAAACCTACAGTGCTGTATTCTGGACCAAAGAGGAACTTTGCTCTAAATCCTGGTGAGGTCTAAGTGTGGTGAAGTAGTGAAGAGGTGTCCAGAGAAGAAATTCAGTTTCTTACTGCCTTACAGTGAGATATAGACCAAGAAAGAGGATACAATGTAGAGACAGAGATAAATTTGGTTTTAGCTATATTGAATTTGGTGATCCTGAAGTACATCCAGATAGAGATGTCTGGAAGACAGTGGAGAATATACTTCTGAATGTTAAGAGAAAGATCCAGACTCCAACTATACTAGAAATGATAATTGAAGACTTGAGGATGGACACTTTTCTAGAGAAAGTGCAAGAAGGAGAGCGGACCTAAAACAGAGGAGATCGCTTGAGTAACATCGGCCTCTTAAACTTGGGCAGAAGAGAAGAACCTGAAAATGAACCTAAGAAGGGTGGTCAGAGGGACAAAAACAAGAAGAGGAGACTCGTGTCATGAACGTTCAAGAAAAAAGGTAGTTCAAGAAACAAGGAGTAACTCACTAGTGTCAAATGCTACTTAAGGATCACATAAGGTAAAGATTAAGTGTCCATATGATCTGACAAAATTAATGTTAACATTTATGAAAGAAAATCTAGTAGATTGGTGAAGGTAGAGGTCAGCTTACCCAATGCGAAGTGAGGAAGAGGGGACAGTGTGCATACACTACTTCCCATAGGTTGTAAAGGGCAGGAGAGAAATCAGAGCCGTTGGAGAGGAATATGGGGCTGAGGGAGAATGCTTTAGTTTGGGAGATAACTGAGTATGCTAAATGTTTGTGGGGAACAATCAGTAGAGATGGTGTACTGAAGACACAAAAAAGAATGAAATATTTGGTGAGAAGTTGGAGAAAGGGTAGAAATGAAATAGCTCAGGTTGCCATATTTAGCAAAAAGTAAAACAAAACAAAAAGGCAGGATTCCCAGAAACATTTGAATTTCAGGCAAACAATGAATAATTTCTTAGTACAACTATGTTCCAAATATTGACAGAGATTTACTTATTCTAAAAATAATTCATTATGTGAAATTCAAATGTAACTGGAAATCCTATATTTTATCTCACAATCCTAAGAGATCCCAATCACAGATGAAAGAATAAATACGTTGAGACATATTTTCCATTGTGGCAGGATGTGAATTAAGTTTAATTTTCATAGCAGGAAGTTATTAAAGATTTCTTTCTAGTAACTTTTGTTTTCTCTGTGAAGTGAGAAATAGGAGAGAGGCATGGTGGCAGTATCATAGATTTGGGGAAATATAGGAGGCTTGACATAACTACTGTGGAGAATAGGAGAAGGAATTGATTAGGAAAACGTAGAATTATTTCAAGGAACATTGAGACTCAATTGACATCACACAAAGAGACCTTGAATCGATAGAGGTGCCAATCCATGCAAGTGAGTGCCACTAATCTGCTGGGCAGTGTCTTTTGGCAAATGGAGCTGCCAGTACTGAGAGGAAGGTGATGGAAGTGCTGGAGCATATGGTCTAAGCAACACAGTGAAGCAATTAAGGGAGTAGAGGGATGAAGTAGAGGAGTTGAGGAGATAAATATGGTATGAAGATGAAAAGCAAAAGAAATGAGTAACCGAGTGAATGAGCTAAATGGAGGCTGTGATATGAGAATGAGACGTTTGAATTCAATATCTCAGAGATGTAGACATTGTGGATGATGATAAATTCCAGTTGAGACCATGAAAAAGAAACTGAAGAGGAGAGAAAGTGAAACTTACTGGAGATGAAAAGATTAAAACCTAGGGGCATTAGGGAATTTAAAAAGAGGAGGATGTTAACAATGCCTCTTAGGCCTCTTACATGTGGCATGGGTGAAGTGGCAATGTACAGATCTTCCTTGATTTATGATGGGGTTACGACCTGATAAATCCATTGGAAGTTGAAAATATCATAAGTCAAATTGCATTAAATACACCTAATCTACTGAACATCAGAGCTTAGCCTATCCTACCTTAAATGTGCACAGAACGCTTACGTCAGCCTACAGCTGGGCAAAATCCTCTAATACAAAGCCTACTTTATAACAAAGTGTTGAATATTCCATGTAATTTATTGAACACTGTACTGAGAGTGAAAAACAGAATGTTTGGATGGGTTCAGAATGGCTATGACTGTAGTGGTTGTTTACCCTCATGACGGTGTGGCTGACTGGGAGCTGTGGCCAGCTGTCCCTGCCCAGCATCCACAGAGAGTAAAGTACTGCATATCACTAGCCCGGGGAAGGATCAAGATTGAAAATTTGAAGTACAGTTTCTACTGAATGCATATTGCTTTCACACCATCATAAAGTTGAAAAATTATAAATTGGGGACTGTCTGTATTCATTAGGGCACTAATAGCTACTGTAGCAGAAAAGCAGCCATAACTTCATGGCTTAAAATAAAAATTATTTATTGTATACTCATGTAACAATCCCAGGCATCAGCTCTCCTGACCAGCTCTCCTCCAAGAAATGATTTAGGGACCCAGCTTCCTTCCAGCTATGGCTCTATTACCATCCCCTCACGTGGTTCCTAAACTTCCCTGGGGTGATCACCAATGTAGCCAGAAGGAAAGGGAACAACGACTCTTAAGCAAGAATCGCACACAGGAAGATTGCACACAGGAAGTTTTTAATGGTCCATAACTGGAAGTAGAACTCAACACTTTTCCCAAATGCATTGACCAGAATGCAGCCACATGGTCACACCCAACTCCAAGGCCTGTAAGGAAATATGGCCAAGAGGAAAAGAAAAAAAGATTTTGATGAACAGGTAACCAGCCTCTGCCACAGACAGCTTCCACTTGTGAGTGTTTCAAAGTTACTGGTGTCTTTAGGGAGAGAACACTTTTACTTAAGGAAAGCTGTTAAATAAAACTTTCAGTGCAACCAGAAGTCTGAGCGGAAAGGTCAGGGAGGGAGAAGCAATGTGAGGCAAGGTTAGGAGAGAGGAAACAAGGCTATGATGGGATAAGAATATGGGGGTCACAAGACCTGGAGGTATTTACATCTTGCTTAAGGATCAGAGTAACCTGTATGTGAAATCTGATTTGCCAACAAGATTTTCCAAGGACTTAGTCTCTGATCCTGTTGACTTGGGCATTGTTTCTAGGAACACAGAACACTCTGGGCAGGGGAGTTTTGGATCAGTAGCCTGGTTTTCTGACCCTCAAGGTATTGTGGCACCTTGTTTAGTTTAATGACCTGGGCTCTGTGCCTATGAAATGCTTTACACATGCTCCACCATATAATCCCTTATTTTAAATCTTTTGTAATGTATTCCGTTGTACTCTATTATATTAAATGCAATTTTATATCATGACTTACTGTGCTGTTCTTTTTTCCCAATGTATGTACCCTTTAGAAACCTCAGATTATATAGCTATATCATTTATAGTTGATTAAACGTGATATTTGTGGTTACTTCTATAAAAATGGGCATCCAGCCCTCTCAGGGTCAGAAATGTAACTTCCTATTATAATTTTGTTCCAATGGGAAAATAAGATGTGAGTACCATTATTTCAAATTACAATTCCTTTTCCAGGAATTTAATCTGCAATAAATTTGGAGACTATCTTTAGAGAATAATATGTTAATAAGATCCTACTAAAAAAAAGGCAAAAACTTAACACAGTGTAAGACAATTATTAATATTTTTCTTAGTTGAATGACAGAAGAAGTTCTTGAGTTTTCTTTTTAAGAGGAGAGGCTTCAAAGACTCATGTAGTGTATAGTGAAATTAAATAACACTATAGTATTTTTGAGAAATTAAAAATGATTACATTCATTCATCCATTTGTTTTCTTAGTACTATGCATGTGATGTAGTCCACATATGAGATGCTTTGAGCTTTTTATTTTCTAGTTAGGGAGAACAAAGAATTAGAGAGCAGTAGCAGACTATTAATCAAGCACAAATTGAAAATAAAAAACAGAGTTTACTCATCTCCCACTAGCACCCATCTCCTAAATTTTGCATGAATGATAACTAAAAATTCAGTCTGCCAAACATATATTTTCATTTTCTTCATCCATTTCCTCTTCTCAGTTTCTTCTCAAACTTCTATGTCTTAATTTTACCAACTAAAATGTAATTGACTTAAGTAGATTTCTGGCTGGATTTGGATCTTTCCTTCTTTGTAGTAGGTGATGTTCATAATCTAGGTATTAGCTTCTCCACATATTATGGTTTCATAAATACTTATTTAGAGAGTATAACTGAGACAGAGGGAAAAAGCCATGCCAATGTCTTTAGCAAGATCTCTACTTCAATTAACCCCGCAGATATTTTTTAAATGTCATTTTGAAAGGACATACAACAGAAGCTGAAAAGAAAAAGTGAGATTATAAACAGGGCAAGGATAGTTAAGTATTGAATTACTCATACATTAAAAAAATTAAATGAATACTGTTCTTGTAAGACACAGATAGGAAGTAAAGATAAATCTTAAAAAAAAAAATGGAACAAGCTGAGACTAATCCTCTGCGTCCATTCAATTGACTTTGAACCAGTACAAATCAGAATAATTAGAAGAAGCTAAAGCCCCTTCTTAGTTGGCTTGCAGTACATACAATATTGTCAGAGAACCACGTAAACAGCTGAGGAAGCACATCTACTATGTGGAAAGGGCACAAGAATTGGAGCTGCCTGGGAACAATAAATCACTAAACAGAGCTAAGACAGCAAGAAGTGAACAGAAGGATGCAGGGCATCATTTACATCAAAACACCAATGCCAGGGAAGGGGAAGAGGGGGAGAGGGGGAGAGGGAGGGAGTGAGTGAGAGAGAGAGAGAGAAAATTTAAAACAGAAGGTTATAAATAAACTTAAATCTAGGACATCCTAAGGAAAACTTGGTATATCATGAGTTGAATGTATAAAAGGATATGCTTTGGTTTCATACAGACTTAGGGGATAATTTCTTTCAATAAGTGTATATATGGCAACAGATAGAATTTTGTTTTTAAATATTTTAAAGCAAGGCTTATGAAATTTTTTCATCTAAGTGCTATTAATGTAGATGAGAAAGAAGCTCTTCTGAGGAGAAAGGAGTAGTGTCATAAGCAGCCCATTGCTGGAAGCTTCTTTGAAAGCTTGGGCTTCATCTTTTAAATTCATATGAAGCATTGAGGAAACTTTTAGTCTCTTTTTTATAATGGGTAAGGTTGCCAAATTGTATCTGGTAGCATGCTTTTTGGGAAGAGCACTGGACAAAGACCAAGAAGATGTGGGTTTTATTCTTGATTCTGCTATTAACAAAAGACTGACCTCGCTAAATTCAGTTACTTCAACTTCAGTTTCTTCCTTAACAAAATGAGATAATAATCCATCTCTTCTCACACAAACTACACCATATGAGAAAGAGTTGTGTAAAGGGTCAAATGAGATGAGGATTATTAGAGGCAGAATTTCAGGACATACTGCTGCTCTGAAGAGCCACGTTTATTTCACAGGTATATGCATATTGTATGTTGTAAATTAAATTAACTGATGTATAGCTATACCTTAATGAACTTCACAAAATTACTAAAATTTGCTAGATCAAGGAAGTTCACACTGCAAAATGTTTGTCACACAGATTTTTCCAGGTAGTTAATCATGAGACTTTCTCAGCTAAAAGAAAAAACAAACAAAAGCAAAAAATACCCCAAAACTATATCCTATATTTCAGAGCTTATTTGGAAGCAGACATGCTTAATTTAAATAATAATATAACTATTCATGAGACATGACTTTAGGCAAAACGCTTAATCCTCTAAACCTTAATTTCCTCATTGGTAGAAAAAAATCACAAGCAATCTATGTCAGGAAACTTCCTTGCACTCAACACGTGGTAAAGCTTCAATAAATGCAAACTTTTATTATAGTTGAGCAATTTCAGATGACAGTAAAGACATACTATAAAAAAATATATTTACTGCTGGCTAAAATTTCATTTATTCTTTTTTTTATTGTGATAAAAACACAACATAAAATTTTCCATCTTAACCATTTTTAAGTATACAGTATAATAGTGTTAAGGATTTGCATATTGTTGTACAATTAGGTCTTTTGAATTTTTCATCTTGTAAAACTGAAACTCTATACCCCTTTAACAACAGTTTTCATTTCCCCCCGCCCCCAAGCCCTTGGCAACCACCATTCTGATGTCTGTTTCTAAGAGTTTGACTATTTTACATCTCTCATGTTAGTGGAATCATGCTGTGTTTATCTTTTGTGACTGGGTTATTTCACTTAGCATAATGTTCTCTAGGTTCATCCATGTTGTATCGTGTATCAACCATGTCATATCATCCATGATGTATCAGGATTTCCCTATTTTTTACGGTTTAATAATATTCCATTGTATGTATATACCACATTTTCTTTATCCATTTGTCCATCAGTGGACATTTAGATTGCTTCCACCTCTTGGCTATTGTGAATAATGTTGCAAGGAACATGGTTGTGCAAATAGCATTTCGAGATGCTGATTTTATGTCCTCTGTCTATACCCAGAAGTGGGATTGCTGGATCATATGGTGGCTGTATTTTTAATTTTTTGAGGGACCTCCATACTGTTTTCCATAGCAGCTACCCCATTTTACATGCCCATCAACAGTATACAAGAGTTCCAGTTTCTCTACATCCTGGTCAGCATTTGTTATTTTATGTCTTTTTTTTTTTTGATAGTGTTCATCTTAAGAGATGTGAGGTGATAACTTATTGTGGTTTGTATTTTCCTGGTGATTAGTGATGCTAAGTGTCATTTCATTTCCTTGTTGGCCATTTGCATATCTTCTATGGAGAAATATCTGTTCAAGTCCTTTGCCCATTTTAAAAATCAGGTTATTATTTTGGTTGTTGTTAAGTTGTAGGAGTTCTTTATATATTCTGAATATTAACCTCTGTATGAGTCTCTCAAATCAGCACTTGTTAAATAGAGCACTGGGTGCCAGGTGGTGAGCTGTGGTTCAACAACAGATCATGAGAGAAACTGAAATGGAGAAGTTTATCAGGACTCACAGGTCCTGGAGGAAGTACACAGCATGTCTCAAAGGGCCACACAGAGAAGTCAAGACTAAGGACAGACGCAGAGAGAGATCGGACCTGGGGCACATTCCTTTATTAGGGTCCTTGAATGGAGTGCTTTCAGGTTCTCGAGCTAAGGGAAGATTGGTCAAATTAAACTAAATGATTGGGATTTTGGTAAGTCCCACAGGGGTCTTATGAAGGGGCACACAAGGAGAAGGCACTGTGGGGCACAGGAGACTTGATCACAAGAGCTATTGAGGAAGTCCTATCGGGACCTTTCCTTTGCTTGTGACTCTGTAGGCTCTTATCTAGAGCATGCACTCACAGGAGGAGTCTAGTGTCAGTTTAAGGACCCTGCCTGCCACTTGGCCAAAAAAAAAGCATAATGAGACAGCAATACCATGGAGTAGCTTAGCTAAACTCTCAACATCCCTTATCAGATATATGGTTTGCAAATAGTTTCTCCCATTCCATAGGTTGCCTTTTCATTCTGTTGATTGTTTCCTTTGCTGCACAGAAGTTTTAAGTTTGATGTATCTCAATTTACTTATTTTTGGTTTTGTGGTCTGTGCTTTTGGTGTCATATCCAAGAAATCATTGCCAAATCCAATGTCACAAGGCTTTTCTGCTATGTTTTCTTCTATGAGTTTTATAGTTTCAGGTCTTATGTTTAGGTATTTAATCCATTTTGAGTTAAATTTTGTATATGGTGGAAGGTAAGACTTCAGCTTCTTTCTTTTGCATGTGGATATCCAGTGTTCCCCAAAACCATTTGTTGAAAAGACTGTCCTTCTTGGAGCTTGTTTTTGTCTGTGCCTGTTGGTGGTCTGGATAGACAGCTTCTGTGGTACCCTGTTTAGGATATATGAGAGGCAGTAAGGAAACCCAGAAACTCACTGCCATGTCATTGCTCCAGTTCTGAGGTTCCTAGGCAGTCTGCCTTCTTCTTTCTACCTTTCACAGTCTTTCTATGCTTGTTTATTGTCTTATGAACAGGGGTTTCTAGTTTTACTAAGAAGCAAGAATGAGACTATTCCATTGTGGCTAGAACCTGAAGTTCTATTGTATTGTTTTGTTTTGTGTATTTAGTATCTTAGTCTGAGAGAAATCAATTTGCTAAGGAGTAGAATTCCAATTAAATATGAAACACTTATTTTCATCATACTGTTTTCCCATGAAATGTCTTTAGCAATCAGGTGAATCAGAAGTTGTTTATATGCTCATTAATATCACTTATAAAAAAATTGCTGTCATGAATTTTCTGATACTCTGAACAATCTCCATTTCTCATGGTTACCAGATCTCAATCTCTACCTCCTTCCTTAGAAATCTAAGAAAGTGAAATAATTCATATTTATATCTCTTGTAAACCTTTGGGAAGGGCTTAAAAATTTCAAGGTTTTACTAGATATATTCAAATGTTCAACATTCATTTTATTTGTGTTATATCTTCTGTCAATTTTTACAAAAGCAAACTTTATCACTAGTCCTTTTAAGCTGATTTATTTTTTAGGAAAAGAAGTATGTGGAAAGTAAATGGTGGTAAGAATTTTTAAATCAGGACATTTTTTCTCCAACTTCATTCTATTGGGGGAATTGGAATTCAATGATATAACTTTATATATGCATTTTATTTTGAAATAAAAATAAGTGATCACTAAGGACGGGAAGCTTTTGAACATTTTTTTTAGGATAAGGATGTGAAGAAACTTTGAGGCTATTTTATTCATATATAAATTAGAATTATAATTCATACCTTTCATCTAATCCCACGAATACTTAGTTTTTGCAGTAAAGGATTAGAAATACTTCCAATTCATGAGATATCTACAGTTAAATGCTAAGTGATTGAAAGATTCATATATACATAAATAAGAAGAGCATATTAAAAATCAGTGAGCAGGTCATGATAACATCCCATAAAATCAAGGAGTGAAGTCAGGGACTAAATTATTAAAAATAGGACATGATGGTAAGAAAATTCGTCAAATTACTGAGATTTTAAAACCTAATTGAGAGCTGAAAATGTAATACTTAAATGAATTACAGACCATATTCAAAGGAGCAAGTATCTTTGTGCTAATGTCCAGAGAAATACCAAATGAACTCTTTGACCTGTACATTTACATGACTTTGTATTAGCACATTTTCAGTGTCTAGAATAGAAATCAGCACAGTGATTTAAAGTATAAATATAGAATTCAGTTTAAGTATGAAAATATTTTTATTTCATTTTGGTAAACAATTATATGGATTTTATAAGGCAATTTTTATTTCAAATACTCTGTCCAATGTTGTTTGGGCCATGTGGTATATATTTTAGTGCAGAAGAACATTTTCTCTCTCTCTTTCTTTTCTTTTAAGTTTTTGAAATATCCCTGTTTCCAAAAAACCTTTGTGTGCCATTCAGAGAAAAATTACATTCTTGCAACATCTGCTGCCAGATGCTGAAATTCTTTCCCCAAACATTACATTTTATCCACAAGTACAAACAAAACCTGAAATTCCTCAGAACCAAAACTGTAACAATCTAGACTTCACTATGTTATATATGTAAGTACAAAAATACTATTTACTGTCACGATTACTCATTTTTATATACTGTTTCTTTATTCTCCATGTCAGAGAAGATTTTTTTTTAGTGGCTTGTGAAATCAATTTATGGGTCCTGCTCGCATTTAATAAAATGAAATAATATAATCAAGTCTAGAATAGAATGGAAGAGAAAAAATATACCAGAGTTCACCACACACAGCAAAGGAAATATAATTTTATAAAAAATTATTAGTTTATAAATGTACTGAGTTGTGATTTAACTATATTATTTACTGTGCTTTCAAAATATTGAGTCATTTTCCTGGAAGACCAATGCTAGATATGTTTAGCTTATGTTCATTAAGCGCTTAATATGTTTCATATACTCCACGAAGTGCTTTTATGCATTCCTCTTACTCCGGAAAAAAAACCTCACGAAATAGTTATTATTATTATTATTTTGAGGATGTGCAAACTGAAGCTTAGTGAAGTTAAGATGATCGTGGTTACAAAGCTAATAAATGGGACAGTTTTCAAACACTTAGACTATAAGTTCTATGTTATGTATTACTTTGCACTCTGAGTAGCATAGCAATGCCTGAATAGGTGAATGTTCATACTCATACACACACATTTACCGGGTGGTGTAAGTCATTTTTCAAATGAATTAAGACACTAGCAGTTCTGGGACATGAGAGTTCACACTTCTGGTGGAAAGAAAAAGGCTAGGCATGGCTTCACTGGATTGCAGTGCACTATATCATGAATTAAGCAAGGTGTTAGCCAAACTGAAAATGTTCAACCTTGCATTTTAGTAATAATTAATTCAATAGTAGTTTTTTATTGAGGAAAATAATATTCAGTACCTAATATGTGTACCATACTGTACTAGAAACTTTGGGGCAGTGGGGAACATAGAGAAGATATATTTCTCTTCTTATGTGAGTACAGTTTCTTATTTCAAAGAAGTTTGAAGGACAGCAATTACAAAAACATACTTGAAAATGTTAGTAATAATATTTTCTTTATGTGGATTTAATTCCATAAGTGCAATGATTTATGGAAAGAAATATTAGGTACAGTAGGCTCACTGAATAAAATAATTTTCATAAAGGAAATTATGGCATAAATAGTGAGACATATATAACACAGACCTATGGAAAGTAAAATAAATATATAAATCTCCTCAGTGCTGTGATAATTATATATCAGTCTTCCGTGAATGGTAAAACTAACTCTGCCATGAGAATGTGCATGGCCTTACACAAGTAACTTAGACTTTCTAAATTTTTAAAATTCTCATCTAAAGAGTAGATAAGTTATTCAAATTAGATGACCAAAATTTCTTTTTGGTCTAAGATTCTCCAACACACCATCCATTGTGACAAGAGGGAATAAAAAGACATCCAAAAGCAAGGACCAATGGTAATTGATGGAGACATAAATTTATTCTTGTCCTATTGTCCTCTAGCAGGTCTTTCATGAGCTGCTGTCCTTCACACTTTTGGTGGTTCCTTTTATCTGTCTTCACCCATTTATTCCAGAATGTCTTCTAGCTTTGTTCTTCCTTATCTCAGGGAAGATTTGTATTTTCTGGGTGAACTTCACAATCTACTTAAATAAATTCTCCTTCTTAGATTTTGTTCTTTGGAAGACCAAGTTCTGTGAGGTTGATTTTATAGGAAGATAGAAGTAGAGGCCAAAGAAAGTGAGGCAAAGACTAGATGATCTGTGATAGCACATCAGGGAGATTTCAGGAAAATATCCCCCTGCCCTAAACCTAGCACAGACACAGCGGCACCACTGATCTCCCAAGGACTGGTAGACTTGGCATCCTTAATAGGTGGAAACTTAGAAGGAAATAGAAGGAAACTTCAAGGCCCTTTCCTCCTTTCTTTGGGACCAGAAATCAGGCTCTCTGGTTTCTCACGCAACCTTAGGGAAAAGGAGTGAGAATCTGCAGTAATACTTTGGAGTAACATTTAAGTTGATTAAAAAAAGAAACAACAGGAAAAAGAAAACCTAAAACAATGGCATTCCGTCCATATCTGAGTTTTGGAGTAAAGAGTTATATCCATATAATGTAATTCAACCCAAACTGTTGGAAGTCCTGGTGTAAGTGAAATCTGTATCGTAGATTTCAGCCACTGGAACTGGAGACAACTAATTTGGAGAATTATTGTGAAGAAGTGAATGTAGATGCTCAAGTCATTGTGAAGAGGTGAATGTGGATCCTAAAGTCACTGCTGATTGGAGTTGTACTAGTGGAGTGGGGAGTCTCAGTTTGAAAGATGATACAGAATAAATAAAAGCTCTAGATAGAGTCATGGGTACCACCCCAAGTGAGACTCACACACAGGGGCAGGCAGCATGGACAGCTGTTTGTCTATGATAGAAATGGTGATGTACCAGAAATGAGCCTTGGTATTATAGGAATGTCTCAGTGCTGGTTACAGAACACTGCTCAGTGAGGTAGAGGCAGTGACTTATTGAGTACCTTACAACTGTGGCCCCCAGGGCGATTTGCTCTCCCAGAGTCAGGAGTCATATTTTATTGATGGTAGCCCTATAGCCAAATATCTTACAATAGATTTGAGGGCATACTGAACACTTTTCAGACAGATGATGGAAAGAAGTGTGTGTTAATTTTGAGATTAATGACTTGAGTAACATGGATATTGGACAGGTAGCTTGTGATTGTGGAATGTGGAAGAAATACATTTAGAATGGATGTAGCAGGCATGTAAATGTGGTAGGCTGCTACAAGCCACATTTGGCTGAACTTTCTAATCTCTTCACAATTACTGAGGCTGATGAAAGAAATGGAAGAAGTATTGTTGATTGTCTTGTACAAAGGAGCCCAGAAAAATATCGGTTTATTCATTGGTACTAACCTCAGGTCTTGCAGCTAGTGCTGAGGAAAGCTCCTCTCAGCTGCGAGAAGCCCTGGCTGACATTTTGCAGGAAAGCCAAGAATGAAAGCCTACTTCAGTCCTTTTCAATGCTTGTTCTTCCAAGTTCCCCACACCCACAGCACTCATGCAAACACCAGTCGTGGTTTTCTATAATACCCCCTTCTTCTCAGTGTATTTTTTAATTGGAGAGCTTTTTATATTTTTCAGCCTGTGATTGTACTGACTCCTGTATAGTTTCTGAACATTGCCATAGCAGTGACCACATAAAGGCATTCTCCTTTCTGCCCACCATGGATTCGGGGAGTCTTCCTTAGCTCTTCTGTGAGTAGAACTGCCTGTGCCTTTAAATCCATCCTCATCTTGAAGCCTTTTGCTTCAGTGTCCTTATCGTTGTCTGAAAGAGTGTCCGAAAGTCAGAGTCACCTATACTCAGGACTAGACTTCGGTTGCGCTCTGCTTCATATCTTTTAACCCTGCCCGTTACTGGCATCTTGGCTCAGGCAGGAACTCCAGGTCTTCCCTTTCCTACAAGGAAATGTAGGGCTGATAAGGTATAAATATTTTGGGACAAATGGTGCGGTAGTATCAGCAAGTTGTCTGTGAAAAGCTGAGACTGTCCAGAAGACACCATGCAAACAACTTGATTTTATTATGTAACAATTTGCCATAAAAACAGAGAAGCTTGTGTAGATCATATTTCTTTAAATTCAGAAAGTCTTAATTACAGAGAAATATTCTTCCATTCTGAAGGCTGCAATTAATGCTGCAATGGCACTCTGCCTTGTCAACTTTAGAGTGTAGGGAATATTTCCAGAAATACAACAGACTCCCTGGCTATGTCTCTCGTTTTGAAATACTTTATATATTGACATTTAGAAGTTTCTATTTACTTGATCTCAGATGGTCATATATTACATAAAAGAAAATTAGAAACGATTATAACTTTTCCCAAGTCAGGAAAAATTCAATATCTAGTGCATTGTGCATTTTTCCTATATATCATTAAAAAATACATTTCTAAGTTTCAATTGCCTTTCTAACTCTACTACTCGTAATGATGATGGACTTCGTGATTTTCTAGCAGCAACTCTGATTTTAATCTGATTCAGTCATTTGCCCTTATATTCTTATGTTGTGTAACAAAAATAAGGATGATCTAAATTGCCAGAAGTTGTACTCATATTGTATGGATTGCCATTCTTTAGGTAGATTCTTTCAAGAGTCTTAATAAGAAAATAAATCACAGTAAGAAATTATAAAAGTAAAGACAAGAAAGTGAAAAATATGTAATGTTCTTGAAATGGGCTACAGATAGTAGATGGGGATATTTGAGGATGAATACAAAGAAAATATAATGATAAATACTCATGAAGCAGGGCATTGCTAAATACGTCGTTTTCTAGTCAAACACATTATGTAAGGTGGAAATTGAACTTTCGAGGCTTGTGTTAACATTTCACTGTTCAGCTTTATCAAGGCGAGGAACAAAGGGAGAAATGTGCAAAAGCAAAAGAACTGTAACATGATAAGACTGTCATCAGCTAGATATTTCACCTGTCAGCCCTCCACCAAAATGACAGTGGTTTTAATGCAGTAATTATTTGGGCAAGATATGGCCCTTATTTCAAAAACCCATTTCATACTTAGTCATATACCTTTCATAGATAGAGACAGTGGTTGGCTTGGCACTGTCTCAGTAATATATCTTTGAATCCTTTTGTTTGTGGTTTGTAACAAGAGCTCGTTGTCATTTCTGCACAGTACTGAGACAAGGCAAAGCCTTTCCATTTTTCATGACTAAAGGAAGTACAGTAGTATTATGGCACTGGGTTACAAAATCTTATTTGTGAGAATAAATCAAGCTTTATTTAATTTTTCTGCCTTAACTGATCTTGCAACATTATTCTTTTCATGCTTTTGCCATCATTTTTCCATATTAGTTTATTATTTAAGGTAGCTCTATGAATACTTATTCATTTGTTCAATATATATTCACTAATAACCTACAATGTGTCAGGTGCTTTTTTTCAAACCATACTGAATATAAACAGCAGAAAAAAAATTGTTAGGTGACTTCAATAATGTTGGTTAGAAAAAACCCACTATGCTTGTGGTTAAGAGAGGAACAAAGGAAAGCTGCTTCTTGAGAAAGATGTCCATTTCAGTGCATAGAGAAATTTGGGAAATTTAATTCATTTCTGGTAAATAATATTTGAAATTATAGGAAGAAAACCCCACAAAATATAGCAAATGGTCCTCATGAGGTGTTGTATTGCAAGAACTAATTATTTTAACAACCTCTACAAATAATTTTTCCAGTGTTATATTGAGCTGTCAAAATTGTCTTTCTGGGTTGGACTTCGGCTCAGGTGTGGATACCTGCACTCGAAGACAACCTGGTCAGCAAGGCATGACTGTCAGTCTGTCGGAGCCACACGGCCCTGAACAGACCCCTCTTAGGGTTCTGCCAGAATCCATTATTATTGAGAATGTATGTGAGATATTATATCACAGAAGCATTTCATTGCTGGAGTTTAATTCTATAAATTCCTCATCTATTATTTGAAGATCATAACAAAGAAATGACTATTTTACCCTCCTAGCTCTCACAAAATATTAATTTATTTATATTAGATTAAATTCTCAAGTTCCTTTTAAAGCAGGAGTTCCCATTTTATTTTGGTTTATTATTATTGTAGTTTATTTTGGCTTTATTGAAACCAACGTTATCATCTGCCTGTCTATTACATTCACTCCAATTAAGTACTGTGTTATTCCTTTGAGGAAGGTAAGAACAAGACTGATTCAAAAAAATAAAGCAAGATTAAATAATCTAAATATGAATAGACTAGAAACTAGCATTCAAAAAGCAAGTGATAGGGGCCGGCCCTGTAGGAGTGGTTAAGTTCCCGCGCTCCGCTGCAGGCGGCCCAGTGTTTAGCTGGCTCGAATTCTGGGTGTGAACATGGCACCGCTCATCGAGGCACTCTGAGGCGGCGTCCCACATGCCACAACTGGAAGGATCCACAACAAAGAATATACAACTATGTACCGGGCGACTTTGGGGAGAAAAAGGAAAAAAAAATAAAATCTTTAAAAAAGCAAGTGATATGTCATGGGACACCCAGATGGTTGACTTTGAAGATAGTTAGGATCTGAAACCTTTAGTTCCTGCCTTTTTCAATATGGTTACCCTTGATTGTAAGTTTCAAATGTTTTCTTTTTTATATTGCTGTGCACATTCATCTTACCTTATTATAATAGTTTATTAAGTCATATGTCTTCTCCAGTATGTTGTGTGCTTCTGGAAAGTGGTGGGTATCTCTACTATGCTCTTGCTATATCCTTTGTACTTAATTAGCCTAGTGCTTGGCAGACAGTAAACCTTAAAAATAACATGTAGAAAGAACAAATTATTACTTTAAAAATGATTATTTTCTCATGGATAATGAGGATTATTATGTCAAAGATTATTATTACTCTCTCAACAACTTAGATATATATTTTTATTTTCCTGAAATTTCAAGTCCATAGGAGAATAGATTAAAAGTATTTTTCTCTTGGGGGAGAAAGTGGAAATGAAAAAAAAAAGTGAATATAGAACATATTGTTAAATATCGTTTCCAAAGATAAATTCACTTGGTTATGAATTCCATAACCAAAGAAAATGTATTCCACATATTAGATGTCCTTGAGATCATGCATATTAAATCCAAAATTATTTGAATAATGGAACGCTTGGGTAAATAATTTGATATTAACTTAATTATCACAAAATTATAATTTTGCATACTCTGGAATATTTTTCTAGGAAAAACCAACAAAATAGCATAAGAAACAGGCAAAAATAAGAATAGAATAAAAATAAGAGAACTTTATATTTATGAGGCATTTTTCAGTTTATTAATCACATTCCCACACATTTCCTCATGTTATCTTCACAAAAACTCTGCGGCAAAGCAGGACGCATTATCCTTATTTTACAGAAAGTGTGTCTCAAAAAATCTTAAGGACTCAATTCATGGCAAAAAAAAGCCAATGAGTGGAGGAAGCGGGGCTCAAGTTCATTTCTACTGTTTTCAAATCCCACACTTTTTCTACCCAGAGGTCTTATGTTGTAGGAGTAGATATTCTCCAGAAGACCTAGTAGACAGGGTAAATGTTTACTTTTGGAAAACAGGAAAAAGAGGATAAAAAGTTAACATCTGTCCTAAACATAGTGTCACATTGCTTAAGCTGACTCTTTTTCTGAGCCATTACTAGCAGCGGTTTGTGCTTCTTCAAGACTTCATTTTCATCACTTTCTTACCTTAAATAGACACTTATCCTTGATTGACACATTTCTCTACTCTTACATGAACATTGTTAAAATTGAGTTTAAGAATTTTCAAACATTGATTTCTTTCTTTCACATCTTTTATGAAGTTTTCTCTTATCTTCAGCCCCTCATTCAAACCTAAGTTGGGGATTCCTTCCCGTTGCCGACAGAGTGTCTCCTGTCGATTTCCAGAGCATACTTACCAATTATACTTTGCATTTCTCTCTCATTTAACTGTAAGGTCTTACAATTTAATTTATTTAACCACCAAAGAGAATTTGCATACCAAGGACTGAGCTAAATGCTGAAGATACAAAGCTGAGAGCGATCACCTCCTTATCTTTGATGAATTTAAAACCTAGTGGGGGAAAACAGACACACCAGATCATACAATGCAATATGGATGATGTTGAGGTCAAGACATACACTGAATCTTCAGGGTACTCTGTGGACAGGGGTCAGGGATTACTTGGTTTCTCAATAGGAATGCCAAACTGTTAACTACTTCCTTTAGGCAAGGATCCTACATCTTTTTGGTGAAACCAAAATATAGTAGTCCCCCTTATCCACGGGAATACATTCTAAGACCCCCAGCGGATGCCTGAAACCATGGGTAGTACCGAACGATGTATATACTGTTTCTTTCTATACATAATACCTATGATAAAGTTTAATTTATAAATTAGCACAGTAAGAGACTAACAACAACTAACAATAAAATAGAACAATTAAAGCAATATTCTGTAGTAAAAGTTACTGTAAATCCTAGCAAACTTTCCTTATTACGTTGAAAACTTTCACCTTTTCACTTTAAGGGAGCACTTTATAGCTTCCTTTTGGCATATCTGAATTGCCAGCATCACTAGTCTTGTGTTTTGGGATCATTATTAAATAATATAAGGGTTATTTGAACACAAGCACTGTAATATTGCGACATCAATCTGTTAATATAGACCACTACTAAGTGACTAATGGGTGGGTAGTGTATACAGCATGGACAAAGGGATGATTCTCATCCTGGGAGAAATGGAGCGGGATGGTGTGAGATGTCATCATGCTACTCAGAACAGTGTGCAATTTAAAAGTTATGAATTGTTTATTTCTGGAATGTTTCATTTAATATTTCCAGACCATGGAAAGCAAAACTGTGGACAAGGGGATACTACCATAGACTGATTTTTCTTGAAAGTCAAGCTGGATGCATTGATTAGCAGTAGAAATAAAAGGTCATGAAAGTTCTTTTTTAATTTTTATCCCATCTAGCTGGAAATTCCCGTCATTGACCAGTGTAAATCTGGCCACACAACAATTGTGGGGAAATTTTAATAAGTGCATTGATTCTTTGCAGTGAAATTTTATCAAATGTATCAATTAAATATATAAATATATTAATCTTCAGAAACTATGGTGAAGAGTTATTACCTAGAATGCAAGATTTGTATTTTCCAAAAGGTGATTCTAATATAAGTCAAATTTAAGGACTAATGCCTCAGTAATCTTTGATTTACTATAAGCAGGTAAATCATACACTCAAATTAGATTGTAAATAGATCCTTCTGTTAGAGGGATGGAGTAAGAATTAGAAAGATGCAAGAAAATTTTAATTTGAGAGCCAAACTCTGAAAAGCCTCAAAAACTTGCTGTCCCAAAGCTCCATGAACAGCTGGTAGGGAGCATCAAGTAAGCTCACTAGGACCTAATGCCTAGCCACAGGGAACTGGTGCTCAGAATTACTATTATCACACATGGAGCCCTTTCAGAGAGCTGGCAACATCCCACGAACATGAATAAACATGAGAGAGATGCCATCTCACAAACAGGGATAAGCATTTGCAAACACAGCAGTAGGCCTGCATGTCCACACTCATCTTGGTGATTATGAGAATTATTCTGATCTTTCTTTTTTGGCCATCTCTTTTTATGGTCATAATTATTTTCACTACTCTGTACATCCCTGAAACAGATCCAGTCCCCATTCATCCCCCATCTCTGGAACACTAGCTCAGTGACTACATGTCCTTGCCTATATATTCATCTTTTTCTTAGATGAGTCCCTCCAAAGTTTTTGCCTTAATTAAAATTTGAAGATCTTATTCCCTTGCAACTCTCTCAAGTGGAGGCTCTTATTAGCCTTTCTCTTCATTGTCATCCTCTGGTTTCTCTTCCTTTCTCTCCCACCTAGATTCTGAGATACATTACTTTGGTCGTTCTCCTATTCTTGTTTCTCTTTCCTCTCATATTTTTCTTTTTACAGTTCTAGGAAACTCCAAACCTGGATGAGCTCTGACACTTTAGCCTCATGACATCACCTCAACAGCCAAATATTGATGGAGAGAGACCAACACAACCCTCAGCTGCTTTGTTTCAATTTAATTACTATTCTTGGTGTTTCCTTACTTCAGTTCTCTAGTAAGCTTGCTTTCCTCTTCTTACAGATGATTTCATATCTTTTCTCTTCTACAGCTCCACTTTCCCTTATTTGCCTCTTTGAACTCTCAGCTGATAACTGTCCCTGAATCAAGGCCACCATCATTTTTTTTTACCTGGATTGCTTCAACAGCCTATGGAGTAGTTATCTTTGACTTCATACTCACCATCATCAACCAATGCTTCTATTTGTTGCAAAAATGTACTTTGGATTATGTTATTTGACTTCTTAAAATCTTTCAAGGGCTTCCCACTGTACTTATGGAATTTTATTCCCTTCCAGGAGCTGGATATCTGGCCTTCCCTGTTTCTTCAAACTCGTGATTCTCTAGACACTCTGGTGCTATTTTCACTTTCTTAAATACGCCAGTTTTGTCCAGCCTTGGATGGTTTTCTCTGCCTGGAATGCTCCTTATTACCAACACAGGACTAGATTTTTCTCTTCCTTTGTGTCTCAGAAAAATGTCTCATTTTCAGCCAGGATTTCCTTAACCACTTTACGTAAAGTAGTCCTAGACTTTTTTATTCCCTATATCAACCCCATGTTTGTTTTCTCCTAGTACAGAACAAAAGGCCATACAACCCTAACTCAGATATAAGGAAACTGTAATTTTTCTGTTCTCTGCCCAGCCCCTCTCCTGCTCCGTTACACACATGCATGGGGAGGGAGCTGCTAAGCTCTTGTCTCCTGCTTGGGTGAGGAATTTATGTATCTATATTTTGACTATACTTATCATCATGGCAAGGTTTTAATATATGTATCAAACTTTAGAGTCTTTAAATTCTGTGCTTACTTAAATTTGTTTCCCGCACTATGACAGAAGGGTGTTAATGAGGACAGGGGCTATTTCATTCCTATTCAGCATTTATGTATTCAGTGCCTAGTACTAGATACTGTGTGAATATATATAAATATATATATATATATTTATTTATATTTATAAACAGTATCCAACCTCATTTTAAAAAATACTTAAAGCAGAACATATGTGTATGTGTGTGTATATACTTTGCTACTTGGATTCATAAATTTTAAACTTTTTCAGAAAATTAAAACTGCAGCTCTTATTAATACTTAGTTCCTTTTATTACATTTTTGCTTCTTAGAGTTTCAGCTTCAGAAGAAATCAAATTCCAGAAATTAAACTTGTGCAGGCTACTCTCTGCTTCCAGTCTGTTAGAAACCTCTGGATACAAGCCAACTGTTACTTAAGTAGATTGAGTAAAACACTATTTCTATAGCATGTTAGTATTACAGAGGAAAAAACTGGCCAAGTTAATTTGGCAAGTGCTGGTTTAAAAAAGATAAGAAGGTTTCTTTGCCACAGAACTTCTAAAATTAATATGTGAAAATGTCTTGCAAAGTTCCAGTTGGGTATACTTATGTGGCCTTGAAACCCTTATATTTTAGAATACTGCTTCATAATACTAATATCTAAAATGTGTTAGTTTGGTAAACTCTACCCTAAACCCTTTATTTTTAGTATTCATGTTAATAAATTGACACCAATACCAACATTCTATAGCTTTCAATCCTTTGCAGCTTTAATAGAGGATGGAAATTATTCCTTTTCCAGTTTACTACTGGTTCTGGTTATTCTCAATAGAAAAAGATTTGGGTTCCCATTTTTAGCTTATCTAGTTGCCATAGGAAACTAGGATTCTACATCCTACTTGCTGAGCTATTTCTCTAACCCCTATCCACACTCTAGAGACGCACATGGCTCTGTCTATGTTAATTCCTTATTTTGGTTTGGAAGAGCCTAGCAGAGCACTCTGACCCGCTTCTGTCAGCCCCATCAGTCACCTATCAACTCCAACTTGCTCAGCTGATAGACTATCCTAAGGTACCAGTCTTCAACTTCCTCTATGGCTGGAATGCAAAAATAACTAGTTCTACTGTATTGTCTACTTCATTTTTGTCTTTCCAATGACTTCTATTATCTGTACTAACTCTACTCTCCATACTCCAGATGAAAAAAAAAAAGATGAGCACAAATGAAGGAAAAGGCAATTCTTTTTTCTTGGTTCATGAATAAAAACCATGTTTTCTGAAGGCAAAAATACATTTATAGTCAATGAGTAAGGTATATTACACTGCTTATTTCCAGGATGTGAGAATTCTAATAATCTCATAGGCAGATTAACCAAAACAATATTCTATAGATTTTATTCATATTTGTATTGGGTGAAAGTTAATTGATAGTATATATTTTATAATTATATACCTTTTTAAAAACATTTCATATTTAGATATCTTATTGCAAATATTATCTATCCTAGTCATCATTTTCAAAATGTTTATATATGTATACAGTGATGCATATATTTTATATAATTTGTGTATATATTTTTCTCAATTCAGGGGAATATAAAGTTATCAAAAACAGATAGAAAGTCATATGCTTGCTTTAAGTTCAGCCATTATTAGCTCAACACTGTTTGAAAACACACCTAAAAGCTGACTAACGTGGTGTGAGCCAGGAAGCAGATGGGTTTGCATTTATTATGTGATTTCATTAAGGGTTATGTTTCTAGGGTGAGAACATAGGCTATTACTTTAATAAAATTATTGATGCCTTGGGTTAAATACAATTTTTACAATAAAATACTTGCCTGATGCAAATTTTTCAAGCATAAAGAAATAAAAAACTGAGTATCAACATATCCACTACCAATAACTTTGAAGCTCCTGTGTGCTCCTGCCCCAATGTATTCTCTGCCACTCTTGCACACAGGTGTCCTCCGACATGAATGTTTATTATTTCCCATATTTTCTTTATGGCTTTTACCACATTTTTATGTGCTCCTACACAACATACTGTTTAGTTGTACAGGTTTTTAAACTTGATTATAAATCAAATCGTGCTGTATATATTCTCCTATAATTTGCTTTCAAAAATCATTTCTGGCTGGTGGGATTTAGTTGTATTAATGTGTGTGTCATTACATATACTGAGTAAATTGTCTTGTAATTTTTATTTATTCATTTCATTGTTGATGGACTTTTAGATTAGTCTGTGTTTTTTCCTTCTCTCTCTCTCTCTCTCTCTCTTTTTTTCTTTTTGCTATTTTAAACAATGCTATTATAAAAATTCCTGTATATATTTCCGGGTACACATATGCAGTGGCTGATTCATAGGTAATGCAGATGTTCCACTTCAGTAATTGTAATATTCAATTGCTTTTTAAAGAGGTTGTGTGCATTTACACTTCTATCAGTAGGGTATGAGAATTTCTGGATGAAATTTCATGTGTTCTATATCGTTGCCAAAACTGGGTATGTGTTTTTGACTTTTTGCCAGTGTTGGGGACATAATAATATCTCATTGTGGTTTTAATTTGCATTCTCCTGTTCACAAATGAAGTTGATCATATTTTCAAACATTTGAAGGCCATTTGTTTTTCTCTGAGAGCTACTTCAAGACTTTTCCCTTTTTTCTATTATCATTTGTCTTTATCGTACCTATTGTAGGAGTTCTTTATTCTTGATGCTAGTCTTTTGAATATATCTTGCAAAAGTATCACAGTTTGTGGCTTTTCTTTTCAGTCTCCATTTTTAGCATCTTTTGATTAGCAGAATTCTCAATTTAACTTACTAGACTTTATCAATATTTTTCTTTCTGGTTTGTAATTTTGTGTCCTGAAAATCTTTTTTTCTATTCTGGGATGATATAGAGTTTCTCCTTTATTATCTTTGGAAATTAAATTTTGCTAATGGTATGAGGTAGGCACCCAGTTTCTTCTCATGTGGACAACCAGTTGTTCCAACACCACTTGGATAGCCCATCCTTTGACAGTGATCTATAATGCTGTATTATTTTTCTATTTTTTATTAAGATAAAATTGGTATATGATATTATATACTTCAGGTGTACAACATTATAACTCAACATCTGTATCCAGTACAAAGTCATCACCACTGGAAGTCTAGTTACAATCTATCACCATACAATTGACCCCCTTCACCCATTTCTCCTCATCCCCAACCTCCTTCTCCTCTGTGCTGTATTTTGTCTGCCCCACTATCTGTTTGCTGTTCTTGTGTCCAATATCACTCTGACATTATTATTCTAGCTCTTATAAATCTTGCTAGCTCTTAATGCAGTTTGTCTACTTTATTTTCTTCTTTGTGAGGCACTTGGCTATCCATAGTTCTTTTTTTACTTCCATTAACATTTTAAGTCAACAAGCCAAGTTATCCCAAAATGAGATAAAAAGCCAAAAAAATCAACATAAATATTGTTGAGATTTGATCAGAAATTCATTGACTCTATAGACATGTTTGAGAAGAAATGATGTCTCACCATTTAGGTGTTATTTAATGTTTTCAATTGTATTTATTTTCATCTTTTAAAGATTGGCCCTGAGCTGACATCTGTTGCCAATATATTTTTTTTTCTTCTTCTTCTCCCCAAAGTCCCCAGTACATAGTTGTATATTCTACTTGTAGGTCCTTCTAGTTCTACTATGTGGGATGCCGCCTCAGTATGGCTTGATGAGAACTGCTAAGTTCGTGCCTTGGATCCGAACTGGTGAAACCCTGGCCGCCAAAGCAGAGTGCGCAAACACCCACTCAGCCACGGAGCCGCCCCTATTTAATGTTTTATTAATAACATTTCATATCTAAGCTTGGTGATTTTTGTGGGTTGATTTTTAAGGACTACTTTAATTTTTTAATGGTTATAGAATTACCCAGATTTTATATATCTTCTTGAATGTATATATTTTTGGCAAGAATTTTCACTTTCTCTAAATTTTTGGTGTGTGATTGGAATAATCTCTTATTTACTACTTGATCTCTGCTACATCTATAGCTACAGATATCTTTTTTCATCCTTTCTCTTTCTCCTTTTTTCTCTCCCTCTCTCCCTTCCTTTCTCTTTCTCTCTGTCTGTCTCTGTCTCTGTTTCTCTCTCTCACACCCACCCACACACACACAGGCACACACATCTTTTGCAACTCTGTTTTTGTACTAATCTTGGCACAGATTCAACAATTTCATCAGACTTTTCACAACTCAAGTGATTTGTTAAATTTGTTCCACTATATTATTATATCTTAATTCATTAATTACTTCTATCATGATCATTTACTTTTGTGTCTATATTTTGTTACCCTTTATCTAGCCTTTCCTTTATTTACCAAAAGGTTTTAAGTGTACATCTTTTCTTAGCCAAATTCCAAAGTTTTGATGTAATTTTTTTTTACTTTTCAGTTCTAATTTTTAAAAAATTTTCTATGGAAGGTTTTTCTTGAGCCATGAATTCTTTGAAAGTATGTATTTTTAATTTATAACTTGATGACTTTGTTTTTTAATTCTCTTTCTGTTATTTATTTCAGGCTTAATTACTTTGTGATCTGAGAACATGGCCCATATTAAACACATTCATTTAAATTTGATGGCTTTCTGGCCTAGTGTGTTTTCAGTTTTTTAAAATCTTTGAAAAGAATGTTCATTCTCCCTTGGTATGCAATGTCCTATTTGTGTCCACTTTTTCAAGCTTCTTAATTGTGTTGTTCAAATCTCTGTTATTCTTACTAATTTATTTTTCTACCTGATTTATAGTTTACTGAGAGATTTTTGTTAAACTTTCCCATTATGAAGGTGGATGTGTCAATTTTTCCACGTGGTTTTGTCAATTTTGCTTCCTGTATGTTAAAGCTATATCATTTGATTTAAGTAGATTTGAGCTATTGTATCTTCCTTATGAATTGAATATTTCATGACTACATCGTGACCCTACTTATTTCCTCTCTGTGGCAGATTGTATTTCAGAAAAATGACCACTACAGTATCTCCCATCTCATATATTCCTCTCACAAAGTGGCTTTGACATTCCTGCAGTTGAAAGATGTGTCTTTGCTCTCTCATTTTGAATCTAGGAAACTTGTAATTAAGGAGGAAGTAATACTACGTGCCTTTCAACACTAGATTATGAAAGACAATAACATTTATTCTCATCTGCTATGCTGTAAGGAGACCCTAACTGAAGAACATGAAGGGACCACATGGGGATGCCACAAGAAAGTGACGTCTAGGCTTATATTGGCATCAACAGCACGTCATGAGAGTCAAGATTCTTCGAGATGATTCTGACTCCTTACCATTGGATCATCCCAAGACTTTGAAACTTTCCACCTAGGTTCCTGATGTTGAGTATCAGTCTGTGCACTGTTTGGATTACTGACTCATAGAATCTAAAAAATAATGTTTGAGGCCACTACTTTGGAGGTGATTTATTTTGCTTCAATAGATAGAATAATCTGATCACAATTAGTCAAGTCAGTATTATTTTGATTATTTCTGTGATATGTCACTTAAGATTTAGTACAGTTGTATGTAACCAAAGACCCGAAATGAACTGCAAGATTGCTTTTATTCTGCTACATAAAGAAGTTTGGAGACAGGCAATCCTGGGCTGAAATGGCAGCTCCTCAGTTACCATGGACCAGTACTCCTTATCTCTTTCTCTTATGTCATTTTTAGCATGATGCTTTAATTTTCACCTTCACCTTATATCCACATTCCAGGCAGCAGGGAGGCAAAATGGGAGGAAGTGCGAAATGGGTCTTCCTTCCAACTGAGTGACTCTCTATTAAAGAGATTTCCTTGAAGCCACAGTTTATGCTTCATTGGCTACACCTACTTCAAGGGAGCCGGGAAAATGCAGTTTTAAGTTTGACAATTGCCATTCTAAAGAAAATCAGTGTTCACTTACTAAAGAAAACTGAAAGAATATAGCTGAAGTAATCCCTGCTAGCATTTTTTGCTGCAGGTGGTATATCTTTTGCTTTTACTCTAGCTATCTCTTTATTATCTCTAATAAATGGGACATAGCTGGAGATTTGCAATTGGACCATTTTTGTATTTTATTAATGCATTCATATTTATTGTGATTATATTTTTTCTATAAACTTATTTTGTGTTTATTTTTCCATTTTTTATTGTAAATCTTTAAAACTTTAACAATTGTGTAGACTTCTCAGGGACTAAACATAATCAATGTCTTTACAATTCCTTGAAAAGGTGCAAAGACTATGGAATAATTTAATTGTTTTCTAGTTTGATGCTATTTTCCTGTATTTCTTCCTCTTATTTAAAAACCCCACAAATTAGAAAATGCTAGTATTGACTTAGATTTATCCACACGTCTATCACTTTTCTTCCTCAGTGTTCTTTTTTACCCCTCAGATTTCATTTTGGAGATAATTTTTTTTACTCCTGAAATACATCCTTTTGGAGTTTCTTCATATTATTTCCATGTTTTGCAGACTCTGTTTTGACTAAAACTGTATTTCACTCTCATTCTTGAAATGTGATTTCATGAGGCATATAATAAAACTATGTTTAGTTTTCTCATGATTTTGAAGTTATTATTTCACTGTTTTCTGACTTTCATTATTTCTTTTGTTCATCGTGGTGTGGTTGGCAAAAGGAATAACTATCTTTCTACTTTTTCTTTCTTCCTTCATTCTTTTTTTCACTAACCACTGCATCAGATACCATTTCAGCTTCTGAAGATACAATAATAGACAAAACATCATTGACCTCATGAAGTTTAGAGATTTGTCAAAATAAAAGAAAATTGAGAGACAATTTAATTACAGCAGGAGAAGTGGTGATATGTACAATGATGAAAATCCAATGGTAGAACTCAGGAATATTTATCCCCTGGGGTGCCAGGATTTTTCTGCTTCTCAGTGTCATTGATGTAACTTGTCTGCATGTAAGCTGAATGAGAAAAATGATAAAGAAATGGCTTGTTGATGAGCGGTGACTATATAGGCCCGTGGCATTGTAATTTTATTCTTTACACCAAGATATATAGTAACAAGGAAGTTGTTTTCTGACCAAATTAGTTAAAAATAATTCAAAGGGTAATGTAACTTTTGAACCTCTGTAATGTTACAAATTTAAACTTAAAGCTTATCTTAAAAACTCTGATCAAATATTGTCAATAATGATATTTCGGTTCTGAGAGAACAAGAAACATCTAGTGCCTTTGGAAATAAGAAATATTATGGCTAGAGAGGAAATCCAACAGGCATGCATAGTGGCTAGCACAATCCTGATGCCTGTCTTAGATGGGTTCTTTTGACTTTAGGTACAAGAGGTTACCTCTACTTGCTCTAGAAAAGAAGGATTTATTGTAAATATGAGATAAGGGCAGAAATCAAAATACAGATGATACGTCTTACTGTGTTCATAGCAGAAAATTGGAGAGCTGTTAGCAAAGGATGCCATTCTCTCAAAAGCAAGTTCTGCTTGTTAATGGATTTTCTCTTCTTCTCCCCTACTTCTCATCTCTTGGGGATGTCCAGCTTGTTTCTTGCGTCTATTTCATTTTCCTCTTTCTTGCGTTTAGGTTCTCTTGGTTGCTCTTCTCATTCATATCCCATAATAATTACCCCAGTTTCTTCCACGGCATGACAACTTAGGATGCGTTATTTTTGCCACTACTGGAACCTGGAAAATTTTATCTGTATTTCATGTTCAATTATTTCTGAGACAGGAGATCTGTTTGGCTCTGCTTGTATTGTTGATCCAGGTCACAACCCTATTCCCTGGCCAGAATATGGATCAATTTTCCTTAATCAGGTTTCTACACCTCATCTAATCCGTTGAAACCAGGGTTTAGGGAAATCATATGGTATATAACTCAGTAGGGAAAATTGAGAGCCCTCTCAGAAAGACATTTAGTGCATTATGTGTACCAACATATGTTTCATTATTGCTAGCTCTTGGAAATTGAAAGTTTGACTTTAGATTTCAAAATTCTTATATATGCACCTGCTACTCATTGGCAAATGATTCCAATGGTCTTTACTTGTAAGAAAAATTCTTATTAAGATGAATAGGATTAAGATTGAAAGTTGCTACTTAATATGGAGGCTTTTTCCATTGTCTATCACTCCCCAAATATTTTTGACCTGTTAGTAAGTAGACAGCAGAATAATGCCTTTGAAGTCCATGAATATATTTTCTTTGGTATGGTCTTGATAAACTTTTCATCTTAGAACAGTTTTAGATTTACAAAATTATTGAGAAAATGCTGCAGAGTTCATTTATGCCCCACACCCAGTTTCCTCCTCCATTATTAACATCTTATACTGGTATGGTACATTTTTCAAAATTAATGAGGCAATATTGATGCATTAATATTAACTAAGAGACATAATTTATTCAAATTTCTTCAGTTTTTCCCTACTGTCTTTTTTCAGTTCGAATATCCCAGAAAAGATACCACATTACATTTAATTGTCATGTCTCCTTAGACTCCTCTTGGTAGTGATTATTTTTTCCTTTCCTTTCTTCTACTTAAGAAAAAAAATTTCTAGGCTTTATTTAAAAACGTGTTTCAAAATTCTTATTGATAGAGCTCCAGAAAGTGTTTTGTAAGTCTACAGTAAGATTAAAAGCTTAATTAATTCTGTAGCTTAATGGATGTATGAAATCATATGCAAAATGAAGAGCAAGTGTAACAATATCCACAAAAAATAAACCATTATTTTAAAAAAGAATGACGTTTAGATGCCTATGATACTAATAGTCTTCTTGAAATTGTTTTACTTTGAATATCTATTCACAAAGTTTTACTGATGAAATAAATTATTGCTACATTTAGCATGTACATAATTAAACGTTATAAAAGCTACAAGTCACGTTTGTTTAAAGTTCTTTCATAATTTCAAATTTAATTATCTGACAATTATCAATCATTTTATTAGTCGATACTTGAAATTGCATGCATGTCAGTATAATTATTAATGCCAGCCCATTTACTAGCTCATTTACTCTGGCTATGCACAATTATGTGTGACATTTAAAAAAGAACATTGTTTTCATCATGATACAATCATCTTTCTGAAGATCAACAAAAGATCTATTTCTTATAATTTTGTTACTTATTGTTTTCCTGACTAAAGTCATAGACTGAGAGGAGCCAGATGGTTATGGAAAATATACCAGTGGTCGTCTGTTTAATTGGTATCTTAAATTGTTTTTCTTTATACTCCAGAAGAATCTATATTTTATTTCTTTTACTACTAGAAGGCAAT
The DNA here is from genome assembly GCF_041296235.1 of Equus asinus. Taxonomy (NCBI): domain Eukaryota; kingdom Metazoa; phylum Chordata; class Mammalia; order Perissodactyla; family Equidae; genus Equus; species Equus asinus. The sequence continues at coordinate 38,466,314 of NC_091800.1, read as the reverse complement.
GCAATCTCTTAAATTTTATGATACTTTTACATTCACTTCTTATTTGAATCTCACAAATACTCTCTGATATAAGAAAGGTAAATATAAAGTCAACATCACCAGGGCTTACTCACCTCTGAATAGAAGTGGAAGCAAATCGATACTAATACACATATTTTACTGGCTCATTTAACTACATTTGCAAAATGTAGGACTTCCACGTCTTTGCCCACAAAATCCTTCCATTCTCTTTTACCATGTGCTTCTTGATGAAGTCCACTCTTAAAAAGCCATGGGAGGAGAATGCAATTTTGATGCTGAAGTATTAAAGACACATTATTTGATTGATTGTTCTTAGAGTTTATACATTCCATCTACTTTTCCTTTTGCATCATTCATTTATTCCTTTAAACATATTTATATAGTGTCTGCTATGTGCCTACCTCTTCTTTATATGTGATGGTTTTAGTATTGAATATAGACTGGTTTCTTGAGTTTACAAATTGTATATCCTTGTCACAAGGAGAAGAAATAGATAAGATAATTTCAAAAAGTGATGGTTGCTATGATGAAAATAAAATATGGTTATGTGAGAAAGATTAATGTGGTTGCTACTTCAGTGGCATTTAAGTTGAGACTCAGTGATAAGAGGAAGTCAATCATGTGAAGAGCCAGAAGAGGTTTCAATCAAAAGGAACAGAAGTTCAAAATCCCAGGGGAGAGAAGAAGCTTCATGAACTTGAGTATTTCCAAAAAACTATGTGGCTGCACCATGGTGAATGAACGTTGAAATTTCTCTTGAAGTAGTTTGAGGAGACCCTAACAAGACCAGATAACCTCACTTTCGAAAAAGAAGAAGCAATAATAATTCTTCTATAAAGACAGTCATGTTACTTAATATCAAGAAAATTTTCCAAGTTCTAACCATACTCAGATTTTAGCTTTTCTCCAGTACAGCATATTCTTTGAAGGTCTTTAGTTTGATATGTATCTCCTCCACTTTCCTCTTCTCTCCCTAAAGAAACCCTATTCATCTTCCAAAGCAAGCTAATGCGCTCCCTTCTCTGGGGAAATACTCTTGACCTCGTCCTCAGGCTGGGAGCTCCCAGAGCACTCTGTGAATATTCCTTTTATGCAATTTAATTATGCTGTAATCTGCCCCTCCCCCATTATGACTTTGTCAGTGAAGAAGGCTTGCCTCATTCATTTTTGCATTGTTTTCCTCCCCACTACAACCACCTTGCAGAATTGAATTATTTATAAAATAATTACTGGTTGAATATATAAAGAATAAATTAATGATCAAGGTAATTATAAGGAAAATGCATTTTAAGAAATGTTTAATATTTAATTGTATTTGAGATTAAGACAAACTGGCAAATGAAGCCACAACATAGTACAGAAAAAATGTATGACTCTAAACAAATTGATACCAATGGAGTGAAAATAAATGCTTACTGGTTATATTTTTATTGGGTTTATGGAGTAAGATACAGAAAAGGATAATGACTTAGCTACTCTTTTAATTGGTCACAAAGTACGGATTTGACTGATTTATATCCAATTGTTTGAATCGATTACTGCTCATATTTCTTTGTGGGAAGAAAAAAGAACACTGACCATTTCTAACTTACTTGGCAGTTTTTTCTTGAGGCAAACCTGAAAGCACACATTGTAAAAAGTAGATTCTAAGTAGCCTCCTAGTTGGAATTTCAATATTTTTCCAGGTTGACATCTTTCATGGTTTTGGAGTGGATGTCAAAATATTTGGTCACTCTTTGACATTTTGGTGACAACATTACCACTGACTGCTAATGTTAACTTAATTTGAACAAATTAAAAACAGATTCTATAAGAGAATGAGCACAGTTTCCACATGTTTAGAGACATGGCAGATATTTTTAATGCAAGTCACATAGGTCAGATATATATTTTTAATTTTTCTTGACGATTTCCAGAAAATAAGGAGTTCAATTACTGATGTGGTCATGATTAGTTGATTGCTTTGAGAGGTAAAATTTATTTAAACAGACAAGAAATTTGTTTAAAGTCACTTTGTGTTTTTAAATAAAGATAGATTTTGTAAATAAACAGTGTCAGTGAAATTTTCAAATAACTATGAATGCAATTTTAGCTATCAGCCAAACTATATTTAGCTTTACAATATAAAATATTAACATAGAAAATACCTAGTGTAGTGAAATGGCAATACTTCTTGAAAACTGATACCGGAAACTATTAATATATATCCAACAGCCTTAGGCCTAATAGGATCAAGAGCTTAAAGTGTTGAAAGATCTGAATAATGAGTGGGGAATATCCCATTACCCACACATTGCCATTGTTCAACGTGGAAACTTAGAAAATGAGCGTGAGCCATTCTCAAGTGTTATAATGAGCTCACAATTCTGAAAGTAAATGCAGGTAAACGTTCCTGAGATTTTAGAGAGGGCATTGATAGTGATGCAGTGGTATTTTGCATTGGTTCAATGACTTCTTTTTAGGATCCTGGGTCATCACGAAACATGATAACAGAGGCCAGTAACCCATTCATACGGTAACCCCACTTTAGAATCTTACACATTAGCTGCTACAACGAGGATTTTAATTTGACCTAGATACACCTTGCTACATTTTGTCTTCAGTTCTTTATCCATTGCCCTATTAATAATTCATTTGATTTCACTTAACATATATTTGGCTTACCAACTTTAGCAAACTCTTTTCAAACTATAAGGAACACATTCAATGAAGGACTTTTGTAAGGTAGAGAAATATAAGGAAGAGGAAAAATATTCATTCATAATTCCACCAGGTAGAGAAAATAACTAGAACATTTTGAAATGTGTAAACACAGTATTCAATGGGTGTGTAATATTTTACTGGATACTTGAGTCATAATATTTTAATTAGTTTTCCTATTTATGTTGTTTCCAAATTTGCACTAGTGTAAGTAAATTCACAATGCCGTCTTTATGCCTAAAGTTTCGAATGATTGCTTCAAAATAACTCCTAAGAAAGAGATTTGCTAAGCTGTAAGATATAAATATTTTTAAATTTTTTGACAAAAAATATATTTGTTCCCACAGAAATTGTCTAAATTTATACTCCATCACTGAATGATTGCTAGTGTCATAAACTCTTAGGTGACTAAATATCATGGAATTTAATTGTTATTATAGTATGTAAATAAATGATTCCTCATTGTTTCAATTAACATTAACATTCTTTAAATCAATAATGAGATTGGACATTTTACAGTAAGTATATCAGTCATTTGTATTTCCCTTGTTGTGAAATTATTTTCCATTATCTGATGGATCTTAGTGTTTTCATTATCAGTTGGGTGACTGGCTTTGTATTTGTGTTGAAATCTCTTGCACTTATATTCATTTCCTTGTGCAGATTGATGCATAGCCTTTGTCTTCTTCTTGGGAAGTTTCACCTACTCTAGGAGAAAAATAAAAATATTTGTGGGATCCTTGTATACAGTTGGGCCCCATTACAAAGCCACTATTTTGGGCATTACAAATATATGTGGTAGCCTCACAACTTATATGCAACATTTGAGATGTCATGTACTATCTCAGCTCACTTTTTCAAAGATTTGCCTAATTTTTGAAAGATTCAACAATTCAAAGATTTCCTAATCCCCTTAGTTTTTTCATTTCCATTTTCAGAATCTTTTTTACTTTATTTCACATTCACATTACATCTTATTATAGTTTAATTTGTTGTTTTGCGCTTGTTTTTAAAGTAATTTTCTTTTCGTGTGTGGTCTATTTTCTGCATTGTAAACTCAACAGTTTCATCATTAGGACAGTAAGTGATTAGCTTAAGTGATGTCTTAAGTACTACACCTATAAGATGTTCTGTGATTTGAAATTGAAGGACAGGAACTAGCTCTTCCATTTCTTTGTTATCATTCGGCATTAAGTAAAATAGTGGGCACACAATAAATATTTCTTTATTATAACACAAAACAATAGCTACTAATTAACTACATAGTTATCGCTACTTAGTGTTACGATCCTATACATGCTGTATTTAGTTCTCATGTTTATATATTTATGCTGATGTTTACCAACTTAATCTCAGAAAGAATGTAAGTTTGGTCAGGACTATGCTGCTTCTTTTATAGACCCTCTTGAATGCTTTGCACTCAGTATGTGCTCAATAAGTGCTTTTCAGTTATTGGTAAAATAAGTATGAGTTTTATTTTGTTAGAGTGCTAATAATGACAAGAAGTAAAAACTAATCTGAAGTGTGAGGCAGAGGTTAAGAAGAAAGAATAAGTTTTGAAACACTCTGAAATACTAGAACCACTTACCTTTAGGATAATTGGATTGTAGAATAGTTCTAATCTAGCTTTTGCTTTTTCAATATTGGGTAAAAATATAAACAAAAAAAAATCCCCTGTCCATCTTATCCTCTGAATTTTCTGCAATTACTAAATCAACAGAGGATATTCTTATCCAGTTTGGGGGTCTTGGACAAAACATTTAGCTAGAAATGTCAATACTGTTTCACGTTGAGCCTTTGCTCTATCTATTCATTTATGGAAACATTGTAACTATTTTCCCAAATACGTTATGCTCCACTCTGTAATGTTTAGGCCAAATTTGTTCTTTAAAATTATTACCATATTTTTTCTGGCTTTCAAAATTAATGTATACTAAGTTGGGACATATAAAAGGTAGGCAGGAAAGAGAGAAAAAAATATTTTCCAATGTGTTCTGTTTTCCTTCACAAGCATTCTTTAAATCACATTCAACGAAGCAGATATTTTGTTTTTAATATAAAAAAATTTGTAGGTCGATTTTAAGACAACCATAGAGCTTTTAAAATTTATTCACAAGTTGTTAGAGTGGAAGAGGGTAAGATCTTCTCAATTAGAAATTAACAAAGTAGTAACAGTACAGTGTTATTATATTCTAAAACTGGGCAAGAGGTCTTTTGTGGTGTAAATATAGTTTACATGAGAATTTTTCTGATAATACATTGGTAATTTAATTATTTTTATCATGGATATGATAATCTCTACATGTAAATATTGTAACATGTATTTTATAGATTTTATGCTTATAATTTACATTTGATTTCAAAAGCCTTATATGAAAACCAGTTGTTTTTACTCTATAGACATATTTTAGATGGCTGTACATCACATGTATATAAGTGTGGACAGACACATGGACAGTCAAACAGGAGCATATAGTCCTGCTGGGAAACATGAATAACTCTCCATCTTGGTAGTACGCTCATGTAAGAATCACCACCTACTTGCCTATGGACCTAGTACATGCAGATTGGCAAAGAAAACCCTCTTATGTGCAAGGAAAATTTTAATTGAAACCTGAAAGTTAAAAATCAAATTTGTTAAGCTTGGAATTAAGAATTTTAAAACAATCCTCTTTATAGAACTATTTTATTATTTTAATCTAATGGCTGGATGGACAATAGGATATGGATTTCTGCCTTACTCATTGTAGTGTCAGTAGTACCCAGGGCAGCATGTCTGATACTGACTGGAAAATGAATGAATAAATACATGTGTACCTAAGAATATCAATGATGAGACTGAACTAGACATTTAGCTGCAACTAGAAGAAACGTTGGGTCATTTGTTAACTAAGGTACTATTTGAAGACCAAGCTCCCCAGCGTTTGCTGACAGGCATGTATGACGGATGAAAGCTAGACAATTTACTTCGGATGATTCGGAAGTATAAATAGGTCCAACATAATTGAATGAGCTTCTCCCCTATTCTAGGAGAATGAACTTCAATTCCATCTTTATTAGAGGCATGTGCAGCGTATCTCAGTTATTCTTTGTCTCATGTTTATACTTTGGCTGTCCCTTCTGGAGGCATCTGTCACACTGCATTCAGTTCACACTGCATTCTGTTAATGCTTTGAGCTAGCTGTAGGGTATCTGCTTAGGAGCAACTAGAGGTACTCCCAGTAGGGACCAGTTACATGCAGCAAAGAATAAGCAAATCTACCCACAGAGGTACTGGCTTCCAACAATTTTGCAGACGTGTGAAGATTTGCAGTGGAAAATAAAGCACCTCATGCTGAGTCTGGCTCCAAGCCTCCCCCGAGAACCTTCCACTTAGGCAGTCCCTTATCCCGTGAGCTAAGTGTTCTATCTGAAGGAGTTTAAGATTCATATTAACAAATTGGCTTAATTATTTTTAACCAAGCTGTTAACTACCTCCAGTGACTTTAGAAAAAGCTCCCAATAAGTGTTAGGTTTTCTTTCACGAGGAAATTAAACATAGCTCTTAACAACTGATAGTTTCCTCTGGAAAGGAGCATGGATTCCTCTCCCAAGAAGAGCCTGAACAGCCAGGTGGGCAGCTTGCAGGCAAGCACAGTTTCAAGGAAAAGAACTAAAAAAGGCTCAGAGCTTGCCCACTGCGCCAGGGCTTATTTATCATGAAAGACTTCTTTCCATTACATTGTTTAAATTTTCAATTTGGTAGCCATCAAATAGAAGCATTGAGGTATGTTAATTGAGATGTGTTCTGCCAAACTTCTCAGAGCATACAGATAGGAATATTTCATTACAAAGAATTCAGGACAAAGAAAATCAACCTGGTGGGTTTCATTTTGCCCACTGGTGTGGCAGTATGCATTTAAAACTTATTGTGGTCAAGAATTAGTTTCTTTCATTCAATATAGATATGTATTTGTATCATGTCTATGCAGCACTATATTCACTCGGCTAAACGTCAAAAAATTGAGAAATTTAAAATTATAAAATTTTACATCCATGACTGTTGACTACAGAAGATTCATAACCTTAGAAAAAATGTAAAAATATGTTTATCAGCACCTTTTTATTTCATATGATGTTGTTAGAAACACGAGGCTTATCCACTTTGATCATCATGTTGATGGTGTTAAATATGATTTTGTTTTATTATACTGAACACATTCATATACATAACAATATTTTTCTATTATTCTGTGATGTAATTGTGGTTGTTTTATTCTGCTGTGGAAATTGGTAACTATTCTGTTAACATCTATTTGGAATACTTCCAACTGCCACCAGTCTTGGAGAGAAGCTTCCCAGACAGTTGGGTCATGCTTTCTAGGAGATGCATATGGCTGACCAAGATGGCCTCAATATTCCTCTCAGCTTGACTAAACTTTAGGCAGATTTCTTCCTGACTCTTCTTTTTCTTAAGGCATTGACTCTAGAAATTTTGCATTTGTAAATTCTTTCTCTGCCTCTTTGAGATATAAACTTTTTCCAGTTTTTTGCCAGCTTTAAAACCCAGAGAATGTCTTTTTCAAGGACCTTGGAGCCATCTTTTTGAAACGTAGTAATGTAATTATCAAGGAAGATGGGGCCCTTATTTCTCAGTTTCTATGGGATGTGGGGAGGCAACCTAACTTCAATAAAAGATAATTGGCAATCAGCAAACACAGATAGTCTAATCACGGACAATCCTCACCCACCAAAGTCCTCTAGTACTTTTCTATTATTTTGTAACAGAATCTAAAAATCCTCTTGACTTTTGTTTCAGAGGAGTTATGCTCAGTCTCTCTCCCCTATTCAATAGTGTTGAATAAATTCTTCCTTTCCTGTTTAACTCCATTTGGTACAATTTTTCTATGACAGGGCAAATTTTGATGATTGGATTTATGAAAGAAATAGATCATGAATAAAATGTAACAAAGATGATGCCTGGTCTGCATGTGGGAAGAAAACTTACCAGATGATTTTTTCAGTCTTAGATAATTGGATAATGATAATGACAGCACAACAGTGATATCACCTTTCCTTCCTTAAGAATTCTAAATTCTTTAGATAGGTAGGTAGATAGACAGATAGACAGACAGACAGATAGATAGACTTTTTTTTTTCTTTTTGAAAATAAAGCATTGGATAAAGGCGCCATGGTCATAGAGGCAGAACAAATTTAATAGAATCTAGAATGCTGGACACTTACACTGTTTTCTTCTTTTTAATTTCTTCATCAACAATGCTTTAAAATTTTTATCAATCATTTAATAAAGGCAATAGATCTTGACTTTTTGCTAAGATATCATTTTGTCATCTCATGTTAAATGTGCATACTACTGGCTCTGAGACTAAATCAGAGTATAATGTCCGTGAGCATTTTGTTGGTTAAACGCCTATTTTCTTGTAGCCACTTAAGGCTATTTGTCTAGTTTGAATACTGCTGACTGTGTCATTCTTTGACAGAACTCCATGTTTTTGATTTTTCTGGAATTAACGTGGGTAGATTTGGATAGTTTCTTTATCCATATATTCTCCTTTCAATTTCTTCCTTTAGGGAATGATTTGTGCTTTGCCAAGTAACTTTGTGATTCCCCTGGGGCTTGATTGCAATGCTATTTAGCTTTATATTTAGATAGTTTTAGTGAATAACATTATTCAATGCCGTGGCCTGCAGTGTCATATATATGCAGACGATACTCAGATATTCTTTCCAGTCCCTGCAGACCTATGAAGCAGCTTGATGTTTTGCATAATTGTCTGTGTGATATTCAAGCATGGATGTCTTCAAATTTCCCTGAATTTAGTACAGATAAAATTAGGTTGCTACTGATTGGTTCTCCAGTATAAATGTTTAAAATGTAATCTATACTGTAACCTTAAGAGGTTATTTTCTTTGCTTTAAAATCACACTTTTGACCTTAGGATTACTGTAATGTGTGTGTGTGTGTGTGTGTGTATTACTAACCATATAACTTCCTTTCTGTACCTACCCAGTGGAAACTTGTCACATAAAGATTTACTGATTCCAGAGGAGTATCTGCCACAATTTACAATCACTGACCTCCACCTGCCACCACGTGGTCTTATTCTAATAGATCACAAATCCTTCTACACCCTGATCTTCAGCCAGAGAATCTATTCTTTTATGCATGAGAACTTTAAAATTACTGTTGATTTGTAAGGTTCAACTAAAAAACGTATTTGTTTGATTTAGCCTTTTAAATATTTATTGTATCTTCTTGGATGTTAAGTCTGCATAGCACTGTGGGATAGACACACAAAGGACACTCATAAATGTAAATTCAGTTGATTGATAGGCCATGTGAAGTGGTTGGAGAAAGTAGTACTTTACAATGAGAAAGGCTGTTAATGAGTCCATGGTGATTCTGAGTTGTGAATAAATGTGTATCTAACATATCCTCCCACCAGGCAGTCAAAGAGTGTACAACATTTTGGATATTGCATTAAATAAATGGGGTAGAATAAAATTCCTATGAAATGGTCTCAATTCATTAGTCAGGTAAAGTTTAGATATCACTTTAACTAAAAGGGTATTCTGGATGATAACTGGTGCTTTCTTCCAGCCCTTTAAAGAAATGGGGCTTTACATTCCTGTTTGATAGCCTGATAAAGTTAAGTTTGCATTAAATAGAAAAATGCATTTAATTGATAGACCATAGCATAGAAACATCTGAAAGTAATGCTTGCCTTATCAGATACAATCATGAGATTTCTGAATCTGATCAAGCTCTCCTGTTAAGAGTTGAGAATATAAGTACCTGTGTTGGTTAGAGATGGCTACCAGAATTGATAGGAAGCAAGGCCATACATGGGTTGCAGAGTTCTTACATAAATGACTTTCCAAGCTTACTTACTGCAGTTACTGACTTACCAAAGAAGTCTGGGCACTTCTGCTGGCTCCCAAGAAGAGCCTGTGACCCTAGAATATTACCATTTTAGCTAGGCTAAGAGACCTACCCACAAAATAAGAATACAAAACTTGTCAACAAGGCAAATAAAATTTTATTTTTCTGTCTGTGGTGCAAAGACAATTAGACTGCAGTACAGTAGTACCTGAAGTTGTGTTCTTCATTTCCTTTGAGATAAACTAGAGTACATGAACTTTATTCCCAGCTAGGAGCATTGTTAAGCACGGTCTGAACAATCCTTATATCTCAGGTGCTCAAAGAATGCCATCAGGAGTAGTTATTTATATTTGTTAAACACAAACTGAGATTTATCTAGCTGCATTTTTTCTCATTCTTATATATACTGCATGATACTCCCTGGCATCTGCTTTGTAAGAAATAATAAATTTCAGGGTTTTTTTTTAAAAATTTTTTATCCATCTCCTTCCTTTTCCTCCAACATTCAAAGTGTCATTCTGGAACCCCCACCAGAGTCGTCTGTGAATCATGAAATTCTTACATACTCATTATTTTCCACGGCTACCGAATGAATCACAAGCAAGTGAAGGGTTTTTATGTTGGCCAGCTCTAACAATAGTTCTTCCTACAAGCTAAGTTATCATAGTTCATGATGCGGTACAACCTTGTCTGAGAAATTCTTTTGGTATGGCACAACAATAATATCCTGTAGACCTTAAATATTCAGTTTATTTTATATTCTATAGCACTGTATATTGGGCCAGTGAGATATTATCAAATCTTTTTTTATTAACAAATGAGAGGAAACTAAAATTAAGAGGGGTTAAGCTACTGCCCAGATTCATAGCTGGTAAGAAGTGGGAGCCAATAATTTTTTTCACTTGTGCTACCTCCACAAAACTAAGAGTCAAACTGATACTGGCTCAGCACAAGGTTGACATAAGAGAAGCCATATTGTAGAAAGGAAACCATATTGTAACTTTAAATGACCTCTGACTAACTAGCCCAGACATGCTCTGCAGATTTTGTGGCCCCTCTCAGCTGCTTTAAGATGATAACTTTGTTCTTTTGGGTTCCTTAGGAATGTGATGACCTCCAGGCAGAGAGCCTATGCTGATAGCCATTATCAATGACAACTGAAAGATCAGGGTACAGCACATTGCTATGGTGTCTGATGCATGTCCAATAAAACAAAAGACTACCAGGAACTAAGACCAGAAGTCTGCTCCCACCCAGAGATCAGATGGAGGCCCCACCCAGGGACCAGCTCCCTCATCTGGAGGCCAGTCCCCTGTATAACTGGCCTGTAGTCTTTGTTCTGTAAGATGTTCTTTTGGACATTAGTGGGTCATCTTCCCTCTTGCTAGCAAGCTGTAATAAAAAACTTTCTCTCCTACCACCTTGCCTCCTGACTATTGGCATGTCTTGCAGTGGGCAGACAACTCCCTCTTTGGGTGGTAACATTATGATCCCTCCATGATAATTCTGGCTAGACCTTTAATTTAGGATAATTCAATGTTCTAGGGTATAAAACAAGAGACAGTGTCATTATCTGCATTCATACTGCCAGTCTATGGTTGTCACTCAAGATCCTACTTTATTGGTCTGTGACAGGGTACTTGGGGTTCATGACAATGTGTACCATCCTTTCTTAAAACAAAACAGGTATAGTAAATAAAATGCTTAAAATAAGAAATAGGCAGGGGTATCAAAGGGCACAATCATCTTAAAAACATTCACTATATTACTTTCATATTCAAAAATTGTTTCTAAAATCTGACAGTAAAACAAAAGGACATATGCTGTCTCTAATGAATAAAAAAAGTATGAGAAGTGAAAAAAACTCCCCTCTCGCTCTCCTCCAAAAATCCTAAAAAACAGGCTGAATGAATACCCTTTACACATGGTCATGAAGATGCTCTGTATATGCTGGGAGGATGGTGCTTATGAGTGAATGTGTGGTAATCTCTTACTATGCCATGCTCAATGAGCAAATCATGAGAGGCAGATAATAATGTAAATGAATTCCTTGGTAGACGGGAGGTATTAGAAATCCAGACAAAACATTTAAAGGAGTTTCAAAGTTTTGGAATGGCAGCAAAACCTGGCTAAGGCAGATTGAATCCAGCGCACAGAGTCTTACACAACATTTTGAAATCGAAAGCCTTTGGGCTGGGCAGACAGGTCTCTCTATTTCCTACTGTCCTACATATGAAGGTTTCCTGTCTCGTTTTTTGTGAAGGTTAAAGATCAGCTATGAGAAATTTTGAGATTTTAGGAAGTAAACAGAAGCAAAGGAAAGAAGGAAGGGGGAAAGGAAGGAGTGAGGAAAGGAGGGGGCAGGAGAGAAGTAGGGAAGGAAGGAAAGAAGGATGGAAAGGAAAATTTGTCTCTCAGTTCAACCACTTATAGGGGCCCGAAATGGCATTTTATGTTGGGCTCCTAACTTACAAATGTCTCTGTTAGAGTTATATAATGGGATAATTTACCTCATCCAAATTAAGGAATGCTTCAATATCATTTAAATGCACATAGAGATAAACCAATTTCAAAGTACCCTTTACGCGGTATTTCAAACTAGCAGATACCCAAACTTGCTGTCATATTACTGATCCATTAAGGGACTATGGCATTTAAAGTTGTTCATTCAGAAAATTACAATTTGAAGCAGGAAATGAATGAATTATTACATTATCACCAAAAGAAAATGTTATATGTGGAAACCAAGCATGGTGGGAAAAATCCAAAGCATCTGGTCCACTTATTGCTTTTTTTCCTCATTATGAATAAAAGTAAAGAGATTTTGACATATAAGAGAAAATCGAAACAAAAATTCCCGATTAGAAAAATCGTAAGCTTTGACTCTTCATTTTGGAATAGTGAAAAAAGGGAAAAAGGAGACGCCCACCCATGCATTAGTGTGTATTCACTTCTCATGGCACTATTTGCATCTCCTTATCCAGGCAGTCAGTTTGTGCCTATTTAATATCCCACTTCCATTTTCATGCCTATAAACAAACAGGTACTACCAGCACACATGGGAACAGGATGTCTTATGCATATACAATGTTTACTTGAAGATGAAACTTTTGATGAAAACTTGGAAAGCAAATATTCATCTCATTGGAATACAATTTGTGAATTTTTCAGCAGTTTCATGAAAAACTGAAAACTATTTGAGAAGAATAAATGAGCAATTTCACACAACTCTAGTTTGCTTCCTCTTGTTTCCTGTTTTGCTCTGTTATGCATGATAGAGAATCTTATAAAAAATGCCTTATATTACTGACCCAGCTCTTTCCGAAAGTGGTTTTGTCGCCCTTCAAGTCCTTAAAGAATAGATGAAAGTAAAAATATGAAAGTGTTTGCATTGAGAAAAATGAAAGTTGAAAGGCACGAAGAAGAATTAGGAACACATAGACTGTGGATACTGATCGACACTCAACATCTAATGAACATTTCAAAATGGAACTTCAGTGAAAGGAACTGGTCTGCTTTAGTGGAAAAAGAATATTAGAAAATAATTCCTGGAAGAAATAGAGCAGATTGAGAGTTACTAAGACATACAAAGGAGGATTGTAGCCTGTGGAATCCATAACTGAATTGGTAAAAGCATTACTCAATATAATGTTTAACCTAACATTGAAGAATGAAAATACATTATATCATAATGAAATTTAAGAATATGTTCAACATTCATTGGCAAAATAGACTTTAGCACAATCTGACAGAATTTTCCTGCTTCAAAAGACTGTTTTTAGATTAGATTTTTTTCTGAGGAGTGAGAATAGTATAGTTTTCAGAGAGCTTGGAAGCTAACTTTTCATTTCTTCCCTCAAACATCAAAGATGTTACCCTGTTGAAAAAGAATTGCTATATGTGAACCGCAACTTAGGCTCGGACTGCAAGGAAAGTTGGTAAAAGAATTTTTCATGTGCTCCAACATTTTAGCTTGTCTCTCACTTTTTTCTAAATGATGATTCAAGATATAATGATTTATTGGTAGTCATGTTCTATATTTTAATCCAAGTGTATCACATCCCTGCTAAAGCAGTTGTACAAATCAGATTGCACTGGTCTGTAAATGGGAAAAGAAAGTCTCCAGTCTTCCTCAGTAAGGGGAGCAAAAGGACCTGGATGCTTTCTCGAAGGAAGCTTCTCTTACACTCGCTTTCCAACCTCTGATTCCAGAGGAAAAATATAGATTTACTACTGGGAGTAGATGTATTGACTTTCTCTGAAGATGTTTACAATATTTTCACATTTGTTATTACATGAATGTGCATAAGAATTGCTGTTACATGGCATGGATTGAGGATATAGATCTATTTTATCTGTAGTTTTAATAGTAAGAGTTGTAATTTATTGAATGTTCACTATGTGTCACGCTCTATTTTAAGCCTTTTATCAGTCTCAAAGTAGTAATTCCCATGATAATGCTGTAAGAACTAATTATCTCAATTTTGCAGGTTTAAACATGGAGGAAAGAAAGATTCAGTGACTTTTCCAGGGGCACAGAGCTAACAGTGGCAGGCCTGGACATGGAACCTAGGCTGTGTGGAGCCAAATCTGAGCTCTTAACAATCTTGCTTTGTTGCCTGTATTACATTAGTCCTATTTAAGATTTGCTACAGTTCTATGAGTTAAAACACTTGGCTCAATCATTTGACGAGACTTTAGAAATGACCTTAATCAAATTTGATAAGCCATGTTGTATCTATCAACAAAGAACACATTAGCTAATATTGTAAAACACATCAACGGAATTTTACCTGTTTTAACCACCTACATTGCACCACTTAAATTATTTTAAGTTATTATAAAACATTGGTTGCGGTGAGAATTAAATATTTAGGCACTTTTATAAAACGTTTTGAATGCAGTGGATATATTACGTGGCTCTTTGTAAACCCTTAATTATGTAATGACCCTTTCAATCCTACATCAAGATTTTACTTTTATAGACACACCCAAAACATTATCTCTAGTTCCTTAGGTTCCAAAATTTACAAGACACATGATGAAGAGGCTCATATTTTACAACTGTGCTAACTGTCAAGAACCTCTTTAGATCACTATTTTATTTGTTGGCAAAGATCAATAGAATTCACTTGTTGTGCTTTTTGTGGCTGGAAATAGAAGGAAGATCATTGATGGGCATAATTCAAAATCACATACTGTGTGGGTAAGTTTTGGGGAGTCACTGGAATAATGAAAGTGGCTGACTGTAAAAGTTATTTAGATTCATTTGAAGAGGAAAATGGCGGAGTTAGCCACTCCATGAGACTGGATTGTCTCTACAGACATTTTAACGGCTTTCTGTGATAAATGTTAATTTACACAGGATTTCTAAATATTTGAGCGATCTGAGTAACCTGTGTATGAAGCGCATGCTTACATGTCCTATGGTGCCTCCTAAAATCTTGAGAATGTAATGAAATGTGTTGAGCAACAGTATTTGGATGTTTCAGAGAAGCCAGGAGAAACACAATATTTTAAGATGCTATAAACTGCCATAGTTGAGAGAATTTATTCAGTGTAGAGACATGATCTCTGCATTCAAGACTCATATAATGATGCTTTCTATGGCTTGCTCTAAAACATGACCTACATGCTTAATAAAAGTTTGTGGTTCATTTCTTAGGTAATGAGTTAACTGAAGTTAGCATGATGCCCCAGCACAGTACAGACACATAGTAGGCACTGAAACACATAGATCTGATACGTGGTAGTCAGAAAAAGAGCTTATGTTGAATTAAATGAATAACTGCACACATTTTTATGATCTGATCTGATCTGATATGATGTATAATATAATATAATTAATTTTTATTGACACTTGCTATTCACCAGGCAAAATGCTGATACTTTTCAAATATTATATCTGAGGTAGATGTTATTATTCCTGTTCTACAAATAAAAATTCCAGGATCAAATTTTCCATGTTTATTAAGCATAATCCTTACCTACAGTTTACCTTGTTTGGTTCTGACCCAGTTTCTTTTTGGCATTGAACTTGTTTGTTATTTTCCCTCACTTTTTGAACTTGCATTTGTATATGTATTTATATTTCATGTGAACATGAAAGAATACTTAGTTTTTATTGATATGTTACCTTAATCATAATATATGTCTGCTAAAAACTGCTAAGGCACATTTTAAAACAAATTGACAGAAAGAAAAGTGTCAGGTAATTTAGCTTGCTACCTATTCAAGATTACTTAGCTCAAAGACACAAGAGTGGCAGGCAACTAACTAAAGTGGAAAACAGCTAATAGAAGACTTTCAGGCCCTTAATACACCAAAGAGAAGGCATGACACCATGAAATAGACAGAGCATAAACAGCTATTTGCAGTACATTTCATAGAAAGTAAAAATGAAACACAAGGAGACCCATCAGGGAGCCACATTGTGGAAGAAAACGCCGTTAGTGGAGACAGTTGTGCCCTGGAATAGAGTGCTGTGTTGCAGCGAAGCTCCATGGGAGCTCAAGGAGAAGCAGCTGCCCCCTGAAGACAGAAATGCAAAAACAATGGGCTGGACATTTGCTGATAACAGAAAACCCACAGATCATTGTAAGAACAGCACCATTGGGCCAAACAAATGACTCTGCAGTCCTCTATGATCCTTTTTGCTGTGCCCTCCAAATGGCCTTCCCTGTAATTGTTTAATTAAACATTGAAAATTGAGAACATTGTACAGAAATCAAATATATCTTGATGCTTCATAAGAAGTTATGATATATTTAATCATTCTTACTGGAATTGAAAAAAAAAGTTAATTACCTCCTCCAGGTAACTATAAAACTTAGACACATTTTAAAAATAATTTGTGATTTGCAACTACTAAGCAATGTGTAACCAAGGGCTACTGGTAGACGACAAATATGGCTTATTTTTCTGGGTGTAGGTTAATGTACAGAACGACGAAGTTATGGGAGAAAGAGGTTAGATGATCAGATAGGTTTTGACCATTGACATCCTCATTAACTGTCCACATACGCTGACAACCTCTGATGCTAGGCATCAATTTTGTGTTTGTCCGTCTTTTCAGAGAACCTAGCATGCAGAGATTCAGAAAAGAAAAGTAAACCTTGAACGACCTTTGGACAAGGGAAGTTTTGTCATTTCAAATATTTTTGCTTGCTCTTTTAGTAAACTGGATTAAAAAGAAAAAGCCCCATGACCTAAAGCAAAGGATGTGCTTTTCAAAGCATTATAATGTGTTAGAATTTGTTAGGAAGAATAATCTCAAGGTATATAGAAACACACCTGTGGTAGGTGAATAATGGTACCCCAATATATTTAGGTCCAAAGCCCTGCATCTTACCTTATATGGCAAAAGAGACTTTGCTGACTTGGTTAAGAATCTTAGAATAGGGAGATTGTCCGTCATTAATTTGCTGGTGGTCCCTAGATGTAACCACAATTGTCCTCACAAGAAGGAGGTAGAAGGAGATTCTATCACAGAAAACAGAAGGCAATGTGATGACCTCAGCAGAGAGATTTGAAATGTTATACTGTGTGCTTTGACGATGGAGGAAGGGGCCCTGAACCACAGAACACAGGTCTAGAAATTAGAAAAGGGAAAAAAACCAAGTTCTGACACCTCAGTTTCGGCACAGTTTCAGACTTCTGGAATAAATTTTCATTGTTTTAAGCCACCTGTGGTAATTCGTTACAGCAGCCATAGGAAACCAATACACCATAAATTTTTTTTCAGCTTTATTGATGTGCAGTTGACAAAATTTAAAGTGTACACCATGGTGATTTGATAAATGCATACATTATAAAAGGATGCCCACCATCTAGTTAATTAACACATCCATCACCTCATATATTTATCCTTTTGTTTTTTTTGGTGAGAACATTTAAACTCTGCTCTCTTAGCAAATTTCAATTATTAATACAGTATTATTAACTATGGTTACCATGTTTAACTTTAGATCGTCAGACCTTATTCATTTTATAGCTGAAAGTTTGAACACTTTTACCAACATCTCCCTATTTCCTCCTTCCCCCAGCAGCTGGTGGCTACTTTTCTACTCTCTACTTCTAAGAGTTTGGCTTTGTTTTTTAGATTCCACATATAAGTGATACCATGCAGCATTTGTCTTTGTCTGGCTTATTTTACTTAACATAATGCCCTTAAGTTCCATCCATGTTGTCGCAAATGGCAGGTTTTCCTTTTTCTCAGGCCTGAATAATATTCCGTTGTATATATATATATATGTACGCATCTTTTTTATCCATTTATCTATTGATGGACACTTAGGTTGTTTCCATATCTAGGCTACTGTGAATAATAGCGCAATGAATATAGAAGTGCAGATATCTCTTTGGTGTCCTGTTTTCTTTTTGTTTGGTAATATACTCAGAAGTGGGACTGCTGGATCATATGGTAGTTCTATTTTTAATTCTTCGAGGAACTACCATACAGGTTTCCATAGTGGCTGCACTAATTTACATTCATACCAACAGTGCACAGGGGTTTCCTTTTCTTTATACCTTCGCCAACACTTGTTATGACTTGTCTTTTTGATAATAGTTATTCTAACAGGTGTGAGGTGATATCTCATTGCAGTTTTGATTAGAATTTCCCTGATGTGATATTGAGCATATTTTCGTGTATGTGTTGGCTATTTGTGTGTCTTCTTTGGAAAAATGTCTGTTCGGTTCCTCTGCCCTTATTTTAATTGAACTCTTTGGGGTTTTTTGCTATTGAATCATATCAGTTCTTTCTATATTTTGGATTCTAAACTCTTACCAGATATATTATTTGCAAATATTTTCTTCCATTTGGTAGGTTGCCTTTTCATTTTGTTAATGGTTTCCTTTGCTGTGCAGGCGATTTTTGAATTGAAATACTCCCATTTGTTTATTTTTGCTTTTGTTGCCTTTGCTTTTGGTGTCAAATCCAAAAAGTCGTCACTGAGACTACTATTAAGGAGCTTACCCACTATGTTTTCTTCTAGGAGTTTTATGATATCAGGTCTTACGTTCAAGTCTTTAATCCATTTTAAGTTGATTTTTGTGTATGGAGTAAGATAAGGATCCAGTTTTATTCTTTTGCATGTGGCTGTCCCGTTTCCCCACTACCACTTATTGAAAAGACTATCATTTCTCACTGCGTATCCTTGGTTCCTTTGTTGTAAATTAATTGACCATATATGCATGGGTTTATTTCTGGGATCTCTATTGTGTTCCATTGATATATGTGTGTATTTTTATGCCAATACTATCCTGTTTTGATTGCTATAGCTTTACAATAAAGTTTGACATCAGGAAAAGTGATGCCTCCAGCTTTGTTCTTCTTTCCCAAGATTGCTTTGGCTCTCTTGGATCTTTTGTGGCTCTATACAAATTTTAGGATTTTTTTTCTATTTCTGTGCAAATCCCATTGGAATTTTGATAGAGCTTTCATTGAATATGTAGATGGCTTTGGGTTGTTTGGACATTTTAATAGTATTAATTCTTTCAATCCATGAGTATAGACTATCTTTTCATTTATTTATGTCTTCTTCAGATTCTGTCATCAATGCCATAATTTTCAGTGTACAGATCTTTCACCTCCTTAAATTAAATTATATTTATTCCTAGATATTTTATTCTTTTTGATGCAATTGTAAATCAGATTGTTTTCTTAATTTCTCTTTCTGATTGCTTTTTGTTAGTGTATAAAAATGCAACTGATTTTTGTATATTGATTTTATGTCCTGCAACTTTGCTGAATTCTTTTATTTGTTGTAACAGTTTCTGTGTGTGTGTGCATGATCTTTACAAGCTTCTACATTTATCAGCTCATCTGTAAACAGAGATAATTTTACTTTTTCTTTTCCAGTTTGGGTCTCTCTTATTTATGTTTCTTGCCTAATTTCTCTGACTAGGACTTCTAGTTCTACGTTGAATAGAATCGTTGAGAATGGTATCCTTGCCTTGTTCCTGATCTTAAAGGAAGAACTTTCAGTATTTCACCATTTAGTACGATGCTAGCTGTCACCTTTTCATAAATGGCCCTTTTTATGTTGAGGAAATTTCTTTTTATTCCTACTTTTTTGAGTGTTTTTATCATGAAACGGTGTTGAATCTTGTCAAATGTTTTTTCTGAATAAATAGAGATAACGCATGTTTTTTGTCCTTTATTTTGCTAATTCAGTATACTAAATCTATTGATTTTGTATAGTTGAAACTTCTTTGCATTCTATGAATAAATCCCACTTGGTCATGACATTTAATCCATTTATGTGTTGCTGAATTTGGTTTGCTAGTATTTTGTTGAGGATTTTTTCATCAATATTCATCAGACATATTGGTTTGTAGTTTTGTTTTCTTTTGGTGTTTCTGTCTGGCTTTGCTATCAGGGTAATGCTGGCCTCACAGGATAAGCTTATAAGTTTTCTCTTCTCTTCTATTTTTTTGGAAGAGTTTCAGAAGAATTGTTAATTCTTTAATGTTCTTAAACGTTTAAATATAGAATTCTCCAGTGAAGCCATGTTGTCCTGGGCTTTTCTTTGTTGGCAGGTTTTGATTATTGATTCAATATCCTTACTTGTTATTATTCTGTTCAAATTGTCTATGTCTTCATGATTCAATCTTGTTAAGTTGTGTGTTTCTAGGAATTCATCCATTTCTTTTAGATTACCCAACTTGGTGTACGAATGTTCTTGAACAATTATAATCACTTTTATTTTTGTAACATTGGATATAATGTCCTCTCTTTTATTTTTTATTCTGATTGAGTCTTTTTTTTCTTTTGTTAATCAGCTAAGGGTTTGTCAATCTATGTATCTTTTCAAAAGGAACAATTCCTAAGTTTGTTGATTTTTTCCCTACTATTTTTCTATTTTCCACTTTATCTCTAATCTTTGTTTCCTTTTTTTCTGCTAGCTTTGGGCTTATTTTTTTCTTCTTTTGGTGGTTTCTTGATCTGTAATGTTGGATTGTTGATTAGATACTTTTTCTTTTTTTAATGTACGCATTTATAACTATAAACTTCCTTCTCAGCACTTACTCTGCTGCATCCCATATGTTTTCATTTGTCTGAAGATATTTTCTAATTTCCTTGTGACTTCCTCTTTGACTCAGTTTTCCCTGTGCTAGTGATTTCTTTTTTCTGTCTATTGTGAATCGGAAAAGATACTTTGTATGATTTGTTTTTGTAGAATTGGTTAAGATTTGCTTTGTGGCCTAACATGTGGTCTATCCTTGAGAAGTTTCCATGTGTACTTGAGAAGATTTCATATTCTGCTGTTGTTGGGTGGAGTGTTCTATATATATCTGTTAGGTCCAACTGGTCTATAATGTTTTTCAGTTCCTCCATTTCCTTATTGATCTTCTGTCTGATTGTTATATCCATTATTGAAAGAGGGGTGTTTCAGGCTCATACTATTATCGTGTTGCTGCCTACTTCTTCCTTCAATTCTGTCAAAATTTGCTTCCTGTATTTGGGAGCTCTGAGGTTTGATGCATAAATATCTATAATTGCTATATCTTCTTGGTGAATTGATCCTTTTATCATTATATAATGTTATTGTTTCACAACATTTTTTGTGTTAACGTCTATGTTGTCTGACATTAATATGGCCACTCCTACTCTCTTTAGGTTATCATTTGTATGGAATATAATTTTTAATCCTTTTGCTATTAGCCTATGTGTGCCCTTAGATCTAAAATTTGTCTCTTGTAGCCAGCACATAATTAGGTTCTGTTTTTTCATCCATTAAGCCAATCTATGTCTTTTGATTGGGAAGTTTAATACCTTTACATTTAAAGTGTTACTGATATAGATCGAGTTACTATTACCGTTTTTCCAATTGTTCTTGTACGTCTTGTAGCATTTTTGCCTCTCCTTACTGCATTCCTTTGTGTTTTGCTGATTTTTTATAGTGTTTTGATTCCATTTTCATTTTCTTCTGTGTTCAAAATATGTTTCCTTTGTGGTAATCATTGTAAGTACATAAAATATCTTAAAGTTATAGCATTCTATTTTAAAGTGATAACTTAATTTCAAATGCATACAAAAATTCTACTCTTTTCCAGCTTCACCCTCCTCCACTTAATTTTATTGATGTCACAAGTGACACCTTATCTATTGTATACCCATACATGTAGATTTATAGGTTTTTTAAAGTTTTTGTCATTTAAATTCTATGCACCGAAATTACAATAGTACTGGTTACTATATTCACGTATGTATTTACCTTTACTGGAGAACCTTATATTTTCATATGGCTTTGTGTTGCTGTCTACTATCCTTTCATTTCAGTCCAAAGGGCTATCTTAGCATTTTTTGTAGAGCAGGTCTATGGTAATGAACTTCCTCAGCTTTTTTTTTTTTCAGGGAAAGTCTTAATTTCTCCTTAAGTTTTGAAGGATAGTTATGTCAGATAAAGTATTCTTGGTTGATAAGAAAGTCTTAAGAAGCTTTCAGGATCAAGTGAAAGGCCCAGCCCTCAAACTTTCGCAGTGTGCCTAATTATTGTTGTGGTGGGAAAGAGACATTTCTGACTGTCTTGATGTGGTGACGTCACAAAGATGAATTTGATGCCCCAGTTCCCCTTCATTCCAGGCCTGGTGGGTAGGGCTTTCAGCCTGGGGTTGTCAGGGTGACGCTTGCAGATTTCCATCATTATTCCCCACTCACGACAGCCAGGGCTTGGCAGAGCAAGCCTCAGGTGATTGTTGAAATAAACTCAAGGAATGGAAATGAATAAAAAAATCTTAGAGTTTTAATTGTATAAAAACACTGTAACAAAAATTGGTCATATCTGTATATAAAACGAAGTGCAGTGGGCTGTGGGGCTCTCACAATGATCTTGTCTACATTCTGAGTCACGCAAGACAGAAACCAGTCCCTGGGGAAGCCTCCAAACAAGCTAGAAGGTTGGTTGCGTGGTCCACTTTTTTGTTTCCATCCTGAAGGAGGAGCCTGGGTGTGAAGGGTTTCCTCCCCGTTGCTCTGCACTATGCCACATAGAAGAAGGGGCTGAACAGGCATGCCAAATGCCATAAATTTTCCCACAGTTTTGCTGGAATCCCATCTTGGTTTTCCAGTGGCCTGCGTGCTATAGCTTCTCAACAGCTCTCTAGAATTTTCATAGAGGTATCTTAGTGTGTAATTTTTGTTAACTCAATGTCTCTGTTGGGGAAGGAGGACAGTTTACTAGTCGACCATTTTGCTGACATCACTTTCACATGTGCTTACTTTTTAATATGTCTGAAATAGGGATGTCTGCTTAAATTATATCTTCTAATTGACTATTTTTTCTTCTCTTTGTGATATACAAAGTAACGGCATGTCTTGAAACAAGACATTTAGATTTGATGAAATACAGAAATTACATGACTTTAAAAACTTCAGTTCCTTCATCTGTAAAATGAACAATAAAATTAGAACCAACTTCACAAAGTTAGTGAGAATTCAGTCTGATCATCTGTGCAATAACTACTGCTGAATAAGTGCCTGGCAAATGTTTGTGTCTGTCTCCTCCCTCTGTCTCTAGTTTTGGGCGAAAAAAGCACACAAACTGATAAATGGTTTCACTCATAATCATCTCCTTTATGACATAATAGACACCCTGAAAAATTAGAAAATCTTGATAAAATAAATTTTCTCTGTCTTCAGATAGAATTACAGGAATTTCCAACATATTTCACTTGAAATAAATGTATTTCTGCACAAAATAAAGGTATTTCCTCCAGAAAGACACGTTCAGTGCAGGACAAGCCTGAATCCTAGAAATGCTGTTATTTACAAGTCTTCTTTTCACACCCTTCTCCCCTCCCTCTGCATATTCTATCAAGAAGGAGGGATAGGCCCCGTAATAGCTCCCATGGACACTCTTAACAGTTCACAGAGCAATAAAGATCTGTTTGGGCACTGAACATCTCTATACGGGGTGGGAATTCACTTACTTGAATAAAAATTGAAATGAAATATTTTATTGGATAAACTACATTCTGTATTAAGAATAGTTTAAACTAATGCAATTTGATAAACAAAATCATTTAACTGATAGAGAAAATGTCAGATTAATTCCATGACTTAATTTACAAGTAAGCACAAGCTGACTCATCGTTATAAATGAAATAAAATCAAGGGATTATGGATAATTTTAACTTTGGAATGGAAAATAGTTCACACAATGGTTTCGCCTAGGTCTAATTATGACAAAATCTGTGTGGCATATTTTGCAATACATTCACTGAAAATATTTCCCTTCTAATTTAATTACTAATTATTTAGAAGAGGAAATGATAATTATTTACTTGAATGAGGGTGTTTTGTAGGCATTGTGTTGATAGTGTTCTGTGGCCTCGTAACCTAGATTAATATTAAAAATGTTATTTCAACCCCCCAAAATGAAGTTTATTATTCTTTAAATGAGGGTCGTTCAGAAAAAAAGAAATCTGATTTAAAATGACTAATGCGCATGCCCTCTTTCACACATCTACTAGATCGAGGAATTACTTGCAAGTGGTTACGCAGCTGCCTCTGAAATCGACAAACCAGTGCTTGTGATCCCTGTAAATCACTCCACTTCAGCGGCCCTTTCTCCATCAACGGTGTCGCTCTCTCCCCAGCTCCTAAATTCAGTATCTTGACGTAATCTTGGATTTTTATCTCCTTCTCCCCATATGGTCAATAATTTGCTGCTCAAGAATTCACCAATTTTTATTTACAATGTCTCCAGCATTTGCTTCTTATTTCTTTTACAGCAGCTACTATTGAAGCCCAGACTCATCTATTGAATTACTGCAATAGCTTCTGGATTAGTTCTCCCCTCTACCTTTCCCCTCTCATCGTTCCTGCATCGGATGACATAGTTACATTTCTAAATGACTGTTTTCATCATGCTATTTCTCAGTTCAAAAACTTCCTATGGTTGTCCTTGTGGCATAAAATCCAAATTCTTCAGCCTGGCGTGAGATCTTCTTCACCAGCTGACCCTGTTCTCTCATTCGACAAATATTTATTGAGAGCTGACCATGTGTTTAGCATTCTCACTCACTTATAACTCCAAACATGCTGAAGGATTTCACTTTCTGATTGGAGATTTGCGAAAATATTCAAGATAAATTAAATAACAGAGCTGGACAGCACTTTAAGAGTTACTATAAGACAGTGTGTGTTAGTCTGTGTACATACGTGTCTGTGTGTACTTGTATATAAACGTATTTTACAAGTATATATCGAATGGTGATAATGTGTTTTATACTGCATTGCAGTTATCGTATGTTATAATGCACATATAGGTATGTTTTCTTTTAATCCATTTGAATAATAATTAAATATAGAAATTGGTGCTGAGGAGGAATTTTGTGGAAGATAAATAATACATTTTGGCTCTATAATCTATCAAGATAGAGCTGAATCCAAATATGTCAGATTTATGGGTCATTATTTTGTCTGTTAAAGCAAATGTTATGAAAGTATTGTTTTTCTCTGCAGAAACTATAAATATTAACCATATGCATCCAACACACTTCACTAGGTACTATGGCAGAGGCAACCTCACGAGTTACTACATTTCTTCTTCTTGGGCACATGGGAAGTTTCTAAACCTGTATTACCCACTCTCCCTTGCAGTTGCCTTGGGCCATGTGACTAAGTTCTGGCCAAGCTATGTAGATGGAAGTCAGACCAGACAGTTTTGGATCTGTCTTTTTTTACTTTCCACTATTCTCAAGACTTCTCTTTACCTGTTTGGGTGTCTTTGGAAGGCCCCTGTTTGTTATGGCTTAGCTACCAACACGGAGGACTGTCTGACCTGCTTCAGACTTTGCATGTGTAAGAAATCAACTGTATTTCATCAAGTGACTGAAATTTTTAGGGTTTTTTGTTGCAGCATCCTGACTAATGCAGGCATACTCTGTATTATGTGCAAATACTAATGCTAGCTGGAGCACTGTCACTTTTATTCTCAAAAAAACCTTTGAAAACAAGCAAGAATGGTATTAAAATAAGTATAACCTTGTATCTATTCTAACTATACGTATGTTTGTATATATATACACTCCTATTTGTGTGTGTAACGATATATTTATGTAAATCTATATATACATGTATGTAGATAAATGCAAATTTATATACACGTGTGCATATATGTACAAAAATGTACAATCTCAAAGTCATTATTATCAAATACTTAATTACTACATTCCATGTACTTTACCTACATTAATTCTTTTAATCCTCACAATAATTAGGCATGTACTGATTTAGACCAATTCTAAGATGAGAACACCGAGACAGAGAGAAGGTAAATAGCTCAATTATGATTAGTGTTGTTAGAAACACATTGCTTGGGACACACCACGTAACTGAGATGCCTGAGATGTGAATGAAGGGGCTAGTAATCAATTATCTTCCTGGAAAGTTCTTCCAGCATTTATGGCTGACTGTTGCTCATCCTTCATAGGTCCGATTTCTCTGGCCACATAGTCACTGGCTACTGCTTTGCTCACCACCATCACCGCTCTCCTGACCTTCACTCTTTTTTTTTTCCAAGGTAGTTTGTTTATTGCTTTTCTCCTTTTACTAAGATTTAAAGTTTATGAGGGAAGAGACCTTAGCTTTGCTGGTTCCTCTTCTTTAACACAGCGTCTGAAGCATAGTATGTTCTCAATAAATTTAACTTAATT
The DNA here is from genome assembly GCF_041296235.1 of Equus asinus. Taxonomy (NCBI): domain Eukaryota; kingdom Metazoa; phylum Chordata; class Mammalia; order Perissodactyla; family Equidae; genus Equus; species Equus asinus. Next base: position 38,440,044 of record NC_091800.1, on the reverse strand, counting down.
GAGTGGATGGATGAATGAACAAATTAATGCTGTGTTTTGGCAGGAGTTATTAGGTTGATTTAAGCTTTAAGCTTTATAGCCCTGTGAATTGGGAGGAACTGGAGCATATTCTTGACATGCATGGCGGTTTCCTTTTTACAGATGCCAAGTTTAATGCAGAGGTTATGCAAAACTTTATCACACAAAAACATTAAAGCTAGTGGACATCTTTGAAGCCCGAGAGGCAGGAGGTAACATAAACCATTCTGTGAAGGTAGAATTCTCATCCTGATGAGGAAACAGAGGCTCAGAGAGTTCCCAAGACTTGTGTAAGATCTCCTAGCTGACTGTGGATTTGAAACCAGGCAGTCTGTTTCCTAGCTTGGCACTCTTACATCATACTTACCTGCCTTTCTGCAAAATGAACACTCTTATCAAAGATAGTGGTTCAGATGGCTTTGTGAAGATGAGGCAGGGTGTGAGCTGGCTCATAAAGAATTCATACAACTTCTCTCCTTCATGGACCTTTCTCTGCTTCTGCTAAAAATGTTTCCTCAAGATGGTTGTCTTGAGACTCTTCTTCTCTTCTTGGTATTTTGTATATTCTCACAAATTCGCATTCTGTTGATATTAGCTCTACTAGCATATACTTCAAATGTGTCCCTTCTTTACCATTTCACTAATAAGCCCTAAAATAGGCCTTCACAGCCTCCCACCTGGAGTCTAGGTATTGTCAAATGACCCTATCTTCTGTTCTAGTCAATATTGAAAATTCAGGCCCATTTAAAGTGTCTAAAGTACAACTGTAATTATCCATTCAAAATCCTCGGCTCTTCCCAAAATCTACAGGTAAAGCTCTCAAGTCTTCCAAGGCCTGGTATTTGCAGCCCTCTCCCTCTAGTTTTTGTCCACCTTTTCTCCCATAGCTCCTCTCCACACAGAGTCCTTTCTCGCCACACTGGGCCCTTCACTGAGTCATCTCCCTGCTATCTCGAATAAGGAAAACATTGTAAACTCTGCTTGAACCATCCTACTTCCATGTCTCGAAGGCTTCTTTATTAAAGCTCAGCTCAGAAACCATTTCCCGGATTTTCTCCTTGCTCTTCTGTCCCTTCCCCACACCACACAGCAAACCATCTCTTCTCATGGCCTCCTTTGAGGATTTACACAGTCTATGATGATGCTGTTTACATTTTACATTGTGGTCCAGTTGTGGGTACGTTCGTCTTTTTTCCTTTTCTAAAGCATAAGTTTTTCGATTCACCGTTGTATCCCCCAGAGTACCTAGCAAATGCCTATTTTTGAACAATTACAGAGTAACTAAAATAGCTTGTATTTCATGTTTTAGATTAACCAGAGATTTTAAATGAAGATACTACTTAAGCATGGAGAATCTGAAAAACACATAAAAATTTGGTTTGGAGAGGCCGGCTCCATGGCCAAGTGGTTAAGTTCGCGCGCTCCGCTGCGGCGGCCCAGGGTTCGGACCCTGGGCGCGGACATGGCACCGCTTGTCAGGCCACGTTGAAGTGGCGTCCCACATCCCACAACTAGAAGGATCTGCAACTAAGATATACAACTGTGTATGGGGCGGGGACGGGGGCGGGGGCGGGGGCGGGGGTTGGGGAAATAAAGCAGAAAAAAAAATTGTCTTAAAAAAAAATTGGTTTGGAATGCAATATATAAATAGAAACATATTTTAAGTGGAGAATACCCAGAAATAAATCTTGTGATTTAAAGGTAATCAAGAGAAATCCAAAAAAGCAGATAATCAATAATATTTTGTGACCCCCAAATACACATTAATATTTACTGAAACCTAAACCTATCTTTAAAGTAATCCTTGAAGAAATAGTAGGACACATTTTTTCTAACTAAAGGACTTGCTATTATTAGGCTATTACAGTATTTTATAATATTATGCCAATCATAACATCATTTGCATAACATAGTCATTAAGTTCGGTGTTATCCTTACAAGTCAATAAGTTGTGTCTTATTTTAATGAGTTGCTGGATAGTTTTTTTTACATACCTAACTTGTGAAAGGATTTGTAATTAATTTAGGTAACAGAAACTTTTAAATGTCTAATTTTAAAGTACTTTAGACTTGGATGCCCTCTTTAATAAGTATTTAACTCTAAACTGGTGATCTTCAACGCAAGATACCAGTCCAAATTTAGCACACTTGTAACAATCCGAAAGATTAAATATTCACACAGATATTCTCCATACTAAGGAATGGATGTTCTACCATGTGATGAAACAATCCATAAAGTATAGAGTAAAAATATACCCATGGTAGATGTTCTCGAACCATATATTTAAATGACTTGATAGTGTGCACGCAAGCAGCACTGCTATCAAGCAACGTTTCACGGAATCAGAGACTTTCAGGAGCTCTTTTGCAACTTATCCATGATTGTCCTGTGTTCACTTAGATTTCTGGTCTCTTTGTGGGAAGTTACCATCGTGGTGCCTGTGTTGACTGGAGCTCACACAAATTACAAGTGTAAATGAGAATATCTCGTGAGCAAATTCAGCACAGCTTGCCTGTTTCATCCTTCAAATGGAAAAGCAATTAGCCATTCAAACCTGTACTTTTGGCAGTGTCAATACAATTGAAGGTGCAACCATTTTAAACATCGTTGGCTAGCAAAGTTTTGTGTTTTACAAGGTTAAAATAGTTGCATATTATACCTATAAATTTACTGTCCATGACTAATAAAACAATCTTTGAGTCAGTCTTCCTGAAGGTATATAAAATAATATATGATGAGGCATATGGTTTTAGAAAGAGGATAAAATGTAAATATGCCAGATAGATGTTTTTTGAGGGAGTGAGGGGTAGAACCAGTTGCAGTTGCTCTAATTTTGTCTGTTCTTGGGCAAATAAACAAAATGTAAATGTATACAGATATCTCTCTTTGCTGAGCAATTTCACTGCAGCTTATAATTGCACCACTATTAGTGATAAATTCTGATTTACAGCTTAATTGGCCAGAAGTGAATATAGCCTCAAGGTCATTGCAATAAAGATAGCAGGAACTTTAGGGAAGTGCATAAGTTAACCAATAGATTACCCGGTGCAGCGAGCGGAGAAGATCTGTTTAAAATATTAGACTACTACATGAGGTCATATTGTGGAGTGCTGACGCCATACATATAACACAAAGGGTCAATTTGAAGAGCTCACAGAGGTTCCACAATAAAATATTTTATATTTAACAACGAGCCTTGTGTTTCTTTCTACAAGAGAAACCAATAATTACGTGATGTCAGAAGGAATTAAAAATGGACCAATTAAAGCTTCCAAGAAAGGTAAGCTTTAAAACAAATGCAGTAGAAAATTGGAGAAAATAGAAACGAGAATTTTAGCCACTCAGTATTGGATGTAGAGCTAATGCCTTTGAGAGAGCCTGTTATTTCTCCATAAAACAGAAGAGAAAGCTCAGGATGGTGGGAGTGATTCTGAATATGATAGAAGAAACAATAACAAAAATACACCTAGATAAGTTTGAATATGCTTTTTCCAAAGTACAATGAAATATGGGAAAGACACCTTTGCTTTTACATGGAAATAGAAAAAAGGAGAGAGAGCTTATTGATCAATGGGCAATTGATTTTCAGCTGATGTCCAAGTCACAGGAATTTGAGGTGTGATTTATAAAAGAGAGAATATCACGTGGAATTACATGACACTAAGAGTAGAAGGAGCCTAGTCCCCAGAGACATGAATAAAGTGAGAGAGCATGAACATTTCCAACTGCCTACAATTTAAGAAATACCTAGAAAGCTAACAAAAATTCTGCTATTAATAGCATTGCCTGTCACCTGGGACTCTAGCATATTTGCCTTGTTAAAAGGGGTTTTAAAACTTTAATAGTATCTAAAACTAATTATTATTACTGTATTAAATATACATTATGCAGTAATAATATGGTCCCCATGTAATAAAGCACAGGCTCAGAAATAACCTCTTTTCCTTGGTTTCACATATTGAATTCTTATCATAGTTATACGAAAAGGAAGGAAATGCCCTTAAGGGAGAAAAAAGCACATGGACCTGAGCAGAGGCTAAGACTACGTTTAAATGTTAACATTTTTATTGGTGGGTGTTGACAAAGGAAACCCTGATGGAAGCTTCCGGGGAGCTTAACTCCATGGGCATGAATAGATTCTAGAAAGGGTATGTCACAGGAGAGGGAAAGGAACAATATTCCACAGAAACCACCTGGAAAGTGGATCTTTGGCTACTTTCATGACTAGAACTGACTTGCTTTATGTGAAGACTTTGCTCTCCCTTGAGATGAACTATAGTTACCAAGATTCCAATAAATCTATGATTATTTTTAGATTTGTGTTTCTCTCTTCTGGGGCTCTTTTTCTCTGTGAGAACTGGCTGCTAGGGCTCAAAAGAGCCAAGAAATCCCACTATGAGTAAATCTATAGGCAGTCAAGGACCAGTTGAAGACAAATACATGCAAGTGCGGTTGCTTCTGATTGAGAATCACTGGAACCAGGAGCCTAGAATCAGTAGTATTGCTCCAGGCCACCCGAGAACCCTTCACAGGTCCCTGTTACCAACTAACCTCTGTCTTTTAAAAAGAATACAGGGGCTGGCCTGGTGGCGCAATGGGTGCACAAGTTCCACTTCTGTGGCCCGGGGTTCACCGGTCTGAATCCCAGGTGCAGACACAGCACCGCTTGGCAAGCCATGCTGTGGTAGGCGTCCCACATATAAAGTAGAGGAAGATGAGCACAGATGTTAGCTCAGGGCTAATCTTCCTCAAAAAAAAAAAAAAAAGAAGAATACAACTTGCAAAGAAAATTGTAAAGAAAGTTAAAATATAGAAAGTGAAAAGAGGAAGAATTAAAGATTAGTCCAATGGGAAATCTTGAAGAAATAAACTGATGGCAGTAGGAAAATAATATATTTGATCATGGGTAAGTAGTCAAAGACGAGATTGGGAGAGTAATGCAGGACAGCCCAACACCTGAGATAATAAACCTATTTCTCCCATGCATATGGAATTTTTATAGTGTTAGACTGACTCATAGAAGTGGCATGGATGGTGATAAAGGCATAAATAGTTACAGAATGTATCTTGTTTCATGACACCCATATGGATTTCCATGCCATTTTCACTTCTCAGAAATTGAATGGAGGTTCATATAGTGAGAGAACTCCTAATTATATGAATTTAAATGAGGGTTCTAAAATGCAACAGCTGTGTGACATTGATGCAGGCACTTAATCTCTTTGAGTCTTATTTCTTCCCCTGTAATATAAAGTTCATAATATCTGTGGTATTATATTATTTCAAGGTCTCTTCTCATTCTAAATTTCTGTGCTTTCAAACATTTTCTTCTGTCATTTACTTTTTTTTTTCAAATGGGCATCTCCACCAGCCTCCTCCTCATCTTCTGAGTTATCCTTTCCCAAGGCTTGTGGCTATGGTGGCAACAGGAATGCTAAGCATAAGAAAGAAGTAGATTTTTATCTCAGTTCTTTCACTTGTGTACCTGAGCTCAGTACCTGGGTCTCATGAGTTCTCATCTTTCTTCCCTATGGAAGTACATCCATAGAGAAGCATAATGTACTCATTTGTTTATCAAACATTTATGACATGTCTATGTTGTTTGATGGGGAAATCAAAGACAGATAAGCTCATTGATGCCATAGAATCTCAACCAATTTTTTTTTTTGATGGAGTGCTTGGAGTGATAGATAATACATTGAAAACTATGAGAGTACAGATAAAAGGCATATAACTATATGTATTGAGAGAGAGAGAGAGAGAAAGAGAGAGGAGAGAGAGAGAGACTCAATTATGGTAAATCTAGACTAAATATTGAATGTTGAATAGGTGAAGCTGACCAGGTAAATACATGGAAAAAGGGCATGGGAAAACTGCATGTTTTTAAGCAGAGGAAAGAATTCAGATTTGTGCTTTAGACCAACTGCTATGGCAGTATGGAGAAAAAAGAAGGAATAATGCTGAAGAAAGGAGATCAGATAAGGGTTGTCGTGTAAATTATAATGGCTATATGGAAAACAGCTGAGACATAGTAGGGATTTGACTCAGCATTAATCTCCGAACTCTGGGAAGTTAAGGACTCCATCTCATTTACCGCTGTGCATCTGGTACAAAGCATAGAACCTGGCACACAGCAGTCATTAATAAAATGGCTATTCATAACAGATGTGATACCTGCAAACAACATCAGGCAAACATTAAGTCTTCATTATTTCTTGACCTGATTATGTTGTTCTAAGATGATAAATAAAGCAGAGAGGGGATATAAAATGTAGAGGGACGGTCGGTGTTTTTGATTAGGGCCTAGAGAAAGCTAACTGAGAAGCTGTCATTTGAAGCAAGTGAAGGATGTAGCCATGTGGATATGGACAGTGGAGTGTAGAAAGGCATTCCAGGTAGGAGGAACTTCAAGTGCAAAGACCCTGAGGGAGGACTTGTCAGGTGGCTCTGAGAAATGGCGAATAGACTGTACCTCCAGATCCTAGGTTATGAGACATGTGAAACAGTAGACAGGGACTTGACTGTCATTAGGAAAGAGGTAAATTTCGGTTACGGCAAGATGGTGGAGGGAATTTTCATAGAAGTGATGGAGGATGAAGGTGACTCTACTGATACTTGACTTTGAGTTTCAGAGGGTACAGGGAAATGGTTTCGGTAAATGGGACATGGATAAGATAAGAGGCCAACAAGCTCTGTAGATTCCTGTGAAGACTGGAGTCCAGAGGGTGGAGGATGATCTGAAAGCCCAAGATCATCCTGAACTTCCTTAACAGCAGCCTGGGCTGTGATGAATTTACCCCTCACTCTCACATTCAGGTGCTAATAGAGAGTCTGTGATAGTTGATGGGAGGGAGGAGAAGGGCAAGACTACTCCTTCCCTCTTCAGCATCTTCAGCACTCCCAACAACATTATGGAGTTCATAGTTTTTGCAAAACAATCTCAAAAAAAAGGGGGGTGGGTGGGACATACACAATAGGCACCAAATCAAACATGGCCTAAATTAAAATAAATGGTATGACCATTATTGCTATGTTTGGTGGGAGCCAAAGCTAAGAAAATTTTGTGAGAGGAGGGAGCTCATATTCAGATGAAATTTAGTAGAAGCCAACCAAGCTCTGTTTAAGTTCTCAAATGATGACTGAGCTTGCAAAGGTGAGGTCGTTGCATGTCTTGTAAAGATGACTTCTATTGGGAACCTAGGTCAATCTCAGTTAAGTATTTTTAATGAGCTATATGGGTATTAACATCACATTTTAATTCTGATTAATTGTTAAGAAATGTGTTTTAGATACCTATGGAAAATTATTTTATTTTAACACAGATTGAAAATTAATTTTTGGAATAAATTTGGTTTTCATTCCTCAAGCAAATCTTAGAGTTTCATTTTGGGAGTTGAGCATTATCTAGTGCGAGTTAGGTTTTAGATGTCTCATTTGAAAGCTTAGAGTGGTCAAATTATTTATTTTCTATCCCAGAAAATCCTCATGCTATAAAGCTCAAAGATGCTCATTTCCTTTCCTTGTTCTTTAAAAGAATGGGACTGTCTCATTCCACAATGTGTGAAGGGGGTTTTAGAAATTAGTACTTTGTTTTGTCTAGGATAAATTACATCTGTTTTTTAGTGAACAATTCAAGGTTATGAGGATAATATAAAGTCAAACTCAAAAACATAGTTTCAATGAAGTGTAACAAAATAAAACAAAAATAAATCACTAGAAAAGGTTAATTCTTGTTCACAAATAAGTTGTTGATCATACGTGTGTGTTCTTGTACCTTTGTTGGCTTTGAGTGGCTTACTCATTGCAACCCATCGAATGGAAACTTCTCTTGCTGTAGTCAGTACACTATGCTTCTGTCTGCTAAATGAATGTGGAAAAACCTAGTCCAGAGGTGATCAACTGTTTGCATAAAGACTCTTTACACGCTATTCGCCTTTGTCTCCGGTCTTAAGGCTAGTGGGTTGAGGTAAGAGATGACCTGAATAGATGATTACAGTATTTTCACTTAATGCTAGCATTCATAGGACTTTTACTTTGGGTCAGCACTGTACTAGCCACTTTCCGTGCTTATCACCAGTGATCATCAAACCTAGGCAGACTGACTTTAGAATCTACATTCTTAGCTGCTAAGTTTTGTTTCCCCAGTTTCATTCATTCACATACCATCATTTCAACCCTTGCTATAACCACAAAACATCTGCGGTTTTACTTAACAATTCAATGTGTTTCTTTATATTGATTCAGTTTTAGAAATCTTATTTTTCATATGATGAAGGATGTCAATAAAATCAAGAGTTCAGTCTATGCATTATAATTCTTTTTAATAAATATTAAAATAAATCGAATGGAGGTTTTTAAATAAATAAAATTTATTAAATAAGTTTCCTAAATAAATATTAAATAAAATATGTGCCTCCATGTATCACCTAAAATCAACTCATGTATCACTGGTGTCACATATGCCACAATTTGGGGAAATAGCACTCTGCTATCCTATCTCTCATCCTAGAGGTATAAGTTAGGCCATAGGGCAGAGAATATAGTCTATGAATAAATTTTTGCAGCAGATTCCAAAAGGATCTGAATGACAGAGGATATTCAAAATGATCTACTGGAGTGATAAAAAAAATTAAAATATTTGTATGGATTTATTTTTTTCTATTGTTTTCAATTTTTATTTTTATGTGTTTTATAGTGCATATAAATACAAAGAGTTACATATAATTCATAAATATACAATACTGAAAAGTAGAATCAAAATATACTTTACTGTTGGGGGAAAATATGATAAATTTAGTCTTTACTTAGTGCACAGAAACATACGCTGTCCTTGTCCCACCCTATGTCTAGCTTCATGGCTTTTGCTTGAATGAGAAGAATCTAGATGAATGTTAATAGTCATCTGTTTATTGATGTTTGAAAAAAAATCCATAATCCTTAGTCTTAGTAGATATTCAGCAATAAAGTATTTCCATATGACCACAAAAACTTAATATTTTATTCAAAATTTTTACTACATAAGTATATCATGTAATCTAAAGGAAAGAAAGAGAAACAATAATCCAGGATTTTGTAATTTTGAAATCCCAAAAGCTCAGAAAACAAAAACATTTTTCATAATTCATTTGGTCATTAAAACTGTTCTGACCTGAACTCGTTTGACAATAAAACCTGACTGAAACTGAGGTGAGGATGTTGATGTTCTTTATGAAATTTCCTATGAATATATATGCGTGCTACAGATCCCGCTGGATATGTTATTATCTTTCTAAAATTCTAACAATTCAGAATTCCAAGACACAGATGGCTTCAAGGATTTCATATAAAAGACTGTGGACCTATAGGTCAACGTCCTATGTAGTTTGTTGAGATTGTCCCATAGGAACCCCAGAAAATTCTCACTCACTTTGAGTGAGAATTCCCAGAACCCAAATTCATTATAGCTTTAGATGTTATTTGCCAAGAGGTTATAGAAATGCAAACATTCAATAGGTGGTTGGATTAAATGATATATGAGGTGTTCTCTAAACTTGACATTTTGTGATTCTATGAAATGTTAACAAATATATCTTTGTTAACACATATACAACCTAACATAAATTATGTTTTGATTGTCTATGGATTTTAATTAGCCTTATATTTTTCTTTTCCAAAAATGATTGTCTAAAGTTTTGCTTCAATTAATACCAAATATGGATTTCCTGGCCCCATTAATTTTTTTTTAAATAGAAATCTGTTGAGCAAATTCAGCACTGAAATTGACCATTACATAGAATTTAATTTAGATATTCAAACTCTGTTGTTGATTTGTAGTTTTGACAAACATGAGTTCATTTTATACATCCATGAAGGCTATATTGCAAATGCTGGCAGATTTTACTGAGATGAAAGAACTAAAATAATAAGCTCATAGACTAGTCTCAGAAGACAAATGCAAACTATCAGTGAAATATGCTACTTAAGTCACTATTGAGGGATAACATTAAAAGAGACGACATGACATATAATAGCAGTTATCACTAAGATGGAAAAATCTGGAGAGTCACACAGAGTTTGTGCTAAGAATGGCAATATAATTAGAAAAAAGTGATGGCAGTTCTATATGTACCCTCAGATATCATCATCAAGACTGTTGTTAAGAAGAGAAATAAAGTTCAAATGAATGTTAGTGCATCAAATGATATAAAAATGGATGGAAAGAATTAATAACACACTACCATTCTTAAATATTTTAATATGAATAAAAAATTTGCCAGTTAGAGGATGTAAATTCTTTGGGATTAGGAATTCTGTGGTTTAGAAAGTATACGAATGCATATGCATAGAAAGTGCCAACAGCCACCCAATCAAATTCTGCTCGAATGTAAAGTTTCATGTTCAGAGCTGACCAGAGGTATACACACCAATATGTCTAAATAAAATCATGACCATTGAAACTCTTCCTAGCTTGAGGTTGTTTTTGGATATTTTCTGCAAGTCAGACTGGGAGAGTTAATATGACGATTTTTAGACCAGAAGTGTCGATAAGGTCATTTTAAAGACATTAGTCTAAGTTTCTATAATTTATTCATGAATTCACAATGTGGTTATTTATATACATATTTGTATACTTTACTTTCTTATTTGTGTCTGTGTGTGAGCCTCAAAACACTCCTCAGCTTTACTCTGGTTCACAGTCAAAGCCAAGCAGACGACCTTCATATTTTAGTCACAAAGTGACTTTCCTCAACATTGGTGGCTTCTACACTTTCATTGAAGCAGTTTGAATAACAGCTGGATTTTCAGTTGTATCCACACTATGTATTTAATAAAACACACTTGGACACATTTGGGAGTAGAAGCCAGTGTCACATTATGGAAAAAAAGAGATGACTGACCATTGAATAGAATGGCCCAGTGGAAATTCAGAAATCAAGGAAGTAAATTGGACAGAGACTTTGCCAGGGGCTGAGAGATGGGGAAATAGGGAGGTGGTGGTCAAAGGATGCAAACTTTCCGTTTTAAGATGATTTTGAGGATCTAGGTACAGTATGGTGACTATAGTTAACAATACTGTATTGTATACTTGAAATTTGCTAAGAAAGTAGATCTCAAGCAGCCTCAGCCAAAAAAAAAAAAAAAAAAACGTAATCATGTGAGATGATGGATGTGTTAATTAATTTGATTGTGCTAATCATTTTCATGATGTTTATGTGTACCAAATCATCAGGATGTACTCTTTAAATACATACAATTTTATTTGTCAATTATATTTCAAAAAAAAAGAAATCAAGGAAGGAAATTGGCAAGAGACTTTGACATCAGAAGTGTGAATTTTCATATGCATTTTGTCCATGTTGTTTCCAGCTTTGTGGAAGTGTGGCTCCATTGGCCTTCACAGCCATGTTACAACTGAGCAACGATGGTCCTTAATTGCTTTGTAGTTTGCCACAAGCAGTGACGGCTTTAGTAAACAAGGAACTGAGAAATTTGCTGTGGTATGGTTTGCATTTGTATTGTACCTTTGTTTTGATTAGTTAAATCTATTTTACAGTTGATACAGTTAATGGGACTAATTCTTTAGATAACTAGTATAAATTGCTCACTTTTAGGGTTACATATCTTTAAAAAATCATAATAAATAAATAAAAGAATTACTCTGGGTAGCTAGGTCCATTTGGTAAATTACATCTTATAGCATGCTAAATGATTTTATAGCAGACTAAAATAGTGTAACTGAAGAAAAAAGTTACCTTTATTAATTCCCCACATTAAAAAATGAAATATGCCATATTTACATACTTACCAGTACTATGAAGAACAATAAATGATTACTATTGGTTCCATGAGCAAGAGTCCCACACAAATTTATGTGCCAGCATTAAGATTTATGCCATATTGATGACAATCATTAAACTGAAAAGCTTTAATCATCTTATATATGGCTAAGGAAAATAAAATATTAATAAGTACAATATGAGTTTCCCTTAATTTCATATTAAGTAAAAACTAAAATTATTAAACTAAAATTCACTAAAAATTAAAATTTCCTTGGCTTTTACCTAACGTCATTTTTTGTTTCTAGGATCCCATCCAGAGTACCATGTCACATCCTATTTAGTCATCATGACTCCTTAGGCTCCTCTTGTGACAGTTCCTGAGTTTATTTCTTAATTTTTTGGATATTAAAGAAATGATTTATGTTCACAAAAAGTTGTTCTGGATATAAGCACACTATTAATTTCTAAATTTTTACATGATGTGAGATAAGAATAATTCATATTTAAAAACACACATATAAAAACTACTATCAATACATGCACACACTTTATTCCTGGCCTCGTTATTCCCTTGAAGACAATGTGCTTTAACAACTTGCGTGCTGTTTGGGCACTTCTTTGGTATCCATAGTCTTTTCAGTGGGACATCTGAAAAATACATGTGGGGAATATCCTTTGATAATTAACATTGCTACTACATATTTCATTAAGTGTGTCTTCAGGATAATTGTCAAAAACTTTCACTACAAATCATCTTTTAAAAGTTGGTACTTAATGCAAATAAAAACCAGTTTTGATGATCAGGATCCGGTTTAGGTATATTAATATTAGATAAAATAGGCCTTAAGACGATAATGTCCTTTTAGGAACAAAAAAGTGTATTTACCTTCCCTGTGAGCAGCATAAAGTGGGGTTTATTCCAGGAATCCAGGATTGGTCCACATTTCAAAATCAATCCATGTGATTTGCCGTATCAGCAGATACAGAAAAAGCACTTGACAAAACTAAACACTCTTCTCAAACTAGGAATAGAATGGACAAGCTTCAACGTCTAAAATACCTCTAGCTAACAGAGCATTCAAAGGCAAAAGAATGACTGCTTTTCCACTAAGATCAGAATGAAGCAAGTATATTTGCTCTAAAAATATCTACTCATTGTCTTCCTGGAGGCCCTAGTCAGTGCAACAAAGTCATATAAAGAAACGAAAGTCTTCAAGATTGGAAAGCATGATCATGCACATTAAAAATCTAGAAGTAGGGGCCCGCCCGGTGGCGCAGCTTTTAAGTTCGCCTGTTCCGCTTCTCAGCATCCAGGGTTTGCTGGTTCGGATCCCGGGTGCAGACATGGCACCGCTTGGCACGCCATGCTGTGGAAGGCGTCCCACATATAAAGTAGAGGAAGATGGGCACGGATGTTAGCTCAGGGCCAGTCCTCCTCAGCGAAAAGAGGAGGATTGGCAGAAGTTAGCTCAGGGCTAATCTTCCTCAAAAAAAAAAAAAAAAAAAAAATCTAGAAGTAGAAATATTGGAAAGAAAGTAATAAAATTCTCTTTGTTTGCAAATGACCTCATGATGAACATAGAAAATACAAAGGATTTTAAAAAAAGTTACGAGAATCAAAAGTAGGTTTAGTATGATCACAGAATTCAAGGTCAACGTGCAAATAACCAATTGTATTTCTCTAAAATACCAAAAAAGAACTGGATAATGAATTTTAAAAATTCTCTTTACACTAGCAGAAAAAGATACAAAGGGGTTAAGAATAAATGTAAAGTAAAATGTACAAGATTTCTATACTGATAACTAGAAAATATTTCTAAGAAAAACTAAATAGGACCTAAAGAAATGAAAAGATAGGTCATTCTCATAGATTGGAAGACAATGTTGTCAAGATGTCAATTTTTCCCTTAACTCATCAATAAGTTCCACACAATCCTTATTAAAATTCCAGCAAACTTTTTTTTTGAAGAAATAAATGATGCTAAAATGTATGTGCAAACATCAAGGATACAGAATAGGCTGAGCAGTCCTAAGAAAAAAGACAAATTTTCAGTAATTGCACTGCCTGCATTCAAGACTTACAATTAAGCTAGGTTTCTCAAATAGTTCCCAAATAATAGAATAGACAAAGAGATCAATAGAACAGAGTACAGGTTCCTGATCTCTGGTCTCTCCAATAGCAAAGCCCCTAGGCCCATGTGATTATTTAAATTTAAATTAATAAAAATTAAATAAAATTAAAAATTGGTTCCCTCAGTCACATTTCCAGTACTCAATAGCCACATGTGACTAGTGGCTACCCTAATGGACAGAGTAGATATAATGTATTTCATTATCACACAAAGTTCTTTTGAACAGTGCTGTTAGCATTACACTCATCTACATGTGGTCAGTATAATTTTTGATAAAGATACCAGATCAATTAAATGAAAACTGAATGTTTTTAACAGATGCTATTGCTAGGACAACTGGATAACTCCATTAGCAAAAGGAGGAAAGAAATAAAGAAAGAGAGAAGAAAAAAAAAGAAGGAGGGAAGGAAGGAAAGAAAGAAGGAAGGAAGGAACAAAAAAAAGAAAACAGAAAAAGTGCAATAGCTATTTCATCCTGCACACAAAAATCTGGATCACAGACCTACATGTAAAACTTAGAGCCATAAAACTCTTAAAAGTAAACAAAAGACAATAGCTTTGTGTTTTAGGGGTAGAAAAATGACATATTTAATTTGGCAGAAAAATTACTGGCCATGAAGAGAAAATAATTGGTAAATGAAGTTCCATCAAAATTAAAATTTTGCTTTCATTCAAGGATACCATTGGGAAAATGCAAGCCACAATATAGGAAAATTATTTGTAGTAAATACGTCCATCAATAGTCTTGTTTCCAGAATGTATATAGAACTAAAAAACAAAACCAAAAAACAATAATAAGATGAATCCAATAAAAATTGTCAAAAAACTTGAATAGACACTTGAAATGTCCAGTAAACAGTCAGAAGTTTTTATCATCACTCACGTAGGACATGCAAATTAAAACCACTGTGCACTACACACATGCTAGAATGGCTAAAATAAGAAAGTGATGAAACCAAAGGAGAGCAACACGTGAAGCAAGTGGAAATTTCATTCACCACATTACTGGTGGTGAAGCAAAATGGCAAAACCACTTTGAGAATTATTTGACAGCTTCTCATGAATTTAAATATACGTCAATTCTATTACCCACCAATTTCATTCCAAGAAAAATGAAAAGGTATGTCAACAAAAAAGACTTGTAAAAGAATGTTTAAAACTGTCTTATTCATAATAGCCAAAACTGAAAACCATTCATATGGCCATTGGCAGGAGAATGGATAACCAAATAGTGATATATCCAAAATATGGACTATTACCTATCCATTCTTTCCATCTACTGAGAAGGAATAATCCCTCTGTCCACACGTATTCTCAAATTATGCTCTTTTGCAATACTTATTCAAACCTATTCTTTAAAACTCAGGCTTGCTTAATCATTTTCTTCAATTTTTTTGACTTAAATTACATCAAAATACAAGGAACTTTTTAAAAATGAAGTTTCTTTGTAAATATTCTCTTTTAATAATTTCTGTTAGTGTTTCTACTATAGTTAGATTGCAGCATTTTTTTGTGTGTGAGGAAGATTGGCCCTGAGCTAACATCTGTCGCAGTCTTCCTTTATTCTGTTTGTGGAACATCATCACAGCATGGCTTGATGAATAGTGCAAAGGTCCATGCCCAGGATCTCAACCCTCGAACCCTGGGCCACCAAAGTGGAGTGCACGAACTTAACCACTATGCCATCAGGCCGGCCCCTAGATTGCAGCATTTTGTGCTCACACCACCCAACTGTTCCCCACTTGAAATTTATGAGAGGGTGCAACTTTGAGAGGCTTCCCATGGGAACCAATTGTTCCGCCTGCTTCCCTTGACTTTCTCAGTATTCCATACTACAGTCATCTACAATCACAGCCTATAAAAATCACCCTACTCTCCCCTCAGCTATGTGTGGACTCTGACCTCCCTTCTATGACATGATCCATCGTGTTACTGAGAAACCTGATTCTATCAATAAGGCAGTCAGTACACATCTGAATGAACTTAGGAAAGAAATTAAGAACATGAACTAAATTCCAACCCTGGTAACTTTTGGGGTTAGATGGGAGGTGTGCAGGAATGAGGCATCAGAGGGAGAAAAGCAAAGAGTAAGAAGGCAGATTTACATTTCTAATATTGTATGATTTACTGGAAAAGTGAGGGGCAGGTTGTTTCTTATTTGTTTCAGTCTTTGCCATCTTTTCTGAGAAATCTCTTTCAAATTGTCCTCTTAAGTAAAACCTGTATTTCCACTGTGATAGTGTGGATTATTTTTTGGCAAATGTCCTCTCCCTCCCACTCTTACTGTGTGTGGAACATATACTCCCTCAATCCTTAATGTTGGGCCCGCTCATATGACTTGCTTTGACTAAAAGAGTGAGCATGTGACACATGTAGGTGCCTTATGTGTGCTTGCTCAGTTTACCTCAGCTGTCATGAGAAGAGCATGCTATAGGTAACCCTTCTCTTCAGCTTGGACCCTAGCAAAACCCATGTGGAGAAATCTAGAATTCAACCTGCAGCCTGGAGCTAAAGCCCAGCCAAACCACAGCCTGAAGAAAAAGTGACACAGCCGAGTCCAGTCTAAATGAGGCAAATCACAGTTAACCTATAGACCCGGCACATAAGAATAAATGCTTTCTGTTGTAAATCATTATTTTGGGGTTTTTTGGTGAGGAAGATTGGCCCTGAGCTAACATCTTGTTGCCAGTTTTCCTCTTTTTGCTTGAGGGAGATTGTCATGGAGGTAACATTTATGCCAATCTCCACCTATTTCGTATGTGGGATAATGCCACAGCATGGCTTGATGAGCCTGTGCGTAGATCCGTGCCTGAGATCGGAAACCCTCGAACCCCGGGTTGCTGAAGTGGAGCCCGTGAACTTAACCACTATGCGGCCAGGCTGGCCTCGCAAATCATTGGGTTTTAGTACAGTTCCACCGCAGCATTGTTGTAAAAAGAGCTGACTATTACATCCCCCCAAAACACTGTCCACTCAAAATATTCCTATTTCCCCTGTTCCCCTAGTTTGTTCCGAGGATGAAATAATACAGTGCATGTGAAAACATAAATGATAAAAAAAAAAGCAGGCATGTGAACTAATACATATGAGCTAATGTTTTTATCTTAATTTCAGATACAACATTCTTTATGCTTTTGAGGGCTGCTATGGACACAGAAACTCCGTGAAGCATCCTTCTCTTTTCCCATTGTTTAGTCACTATCTGTTTGCCTTCAAGTTACTCTTATAATTCAGAACTCTAGAATGATGCCTCCTAGTTCATGATGTTTAGCTCTTTCTCGTTACTATCCTCATTTTTGAACAAATCAAGTGTTCATGTTGATGGTCCAACCAGTATCTGAGTTTACTTTCTCAACTCTATTACTCTTTATCTCCAGTTTAGAGATATATGCACGAATGTTATCATCAACTAAACTGTGCCACTTTTTACGTCTTGAACTCTAAAATTTACATCTCAGATCACCCTTTGCCCCAACATCTATACTCCATGATAATTTGTTCATTCACATAGCATTCATGAACTCTTTTGGGCAAAGTGTTAAAGGAGATTAAACTTCGTAACTAGTGCGTAAGCATTAACCTTCTATTGTCCCATTCTAACTCAGTCCTCTAATTGGTACCTGAGAAGTGACTCATTTTTATAGTCCAGGTGCTCAGCTAAGGACATGCCGATATTCTCTAAGGTGTTCTACCCTAAAGACAGAAGGTATCAGCCCCACCACAGGAACGCTGCATAAGAACTGCTTGAAAACAACTATTCCTCAAAACTACATCAAAATGCCTCAGATGCAATCAATTAGATGTTCAGCAAATATTTATTGACAGCATGTTGACATATCCAAGATATAACCCTCCAATGGGAGTATTTCTGATATTGTGACTAAACATTAAATATTTTAAATTCTTTACAAGAAAAAAATAACACCCACTTTCATCAATTCTACTTATAGTACTGAATTCGACTCACAGCTTTGGAAATAAAATGTTTCTTCTTGTGTCTGCTAGTGGTAGAAACAAATTTTGTAGTTGCTGTATTCCATCTTGGACAAAAATTGCTGGTGTGTGAGAGAATTACAGCTTCAGAAGAATGGATTACGTCTATACAGACATATTTAACAGAAGCAAATGACCTGTTCACCAACTCTACTGTTTCCATCCATGACCTTTGAGGAAAGGCACAATAGCACATTATTTTTTCTATGTTTCTGTGTTGTCCTTTTTATTTCTAAATAGTGCCATACAGTAAAAAATATCACAGTGCGTATTAAGATGATTCTTGAATGACAAGGCAACTTACTTATTTCCAATGAATAAGTCAATCACAAGACCAAAATAATTTTTTTCCCTTTGGACTCAGTGCCCGTTTTGTTGACAGTGTGACATTTTTTCAGAGAAAAGGAGTTAGATCTTTTACTACATTCACTGAATTAAACCGAATGGGACAAAATTATAATCAAATGCTCTACCAAAATTATTCAATACGACTATGACAGATTCAGTTAAGTGAAACAAATAAGATAATTGATTATCACTTTTAATAACTTTGCCTTCAATTACTCCCTTGAGAAAAGACACAATGGATAAACTCTTCTGAAATAAATTAGCAGTAAATTTCCATGACAAAGAGAAATATACATTTGAGCAATCGTTGTGCTTTACCATAAGACAACATACTTTTTACTGTGAATTTCTTGTGGGCAATTTATTAAGTGGAAGATTTGTGTCACTTGCATATATTGGTATTTTACAATTTTATTTTAGTCAGCAATTTTATCATTGTAGGTTTACATGTTTAAGCTCTATTTATCTTTGCTCATTTTAAAAATAGCAAATCTATGCATGAAATCTGAATTCTTCTCATATACACATAGCTATGAAAGATAGTACATTATGCAGTAGAAACATAATTACCTCTTTAGAATTTTGATGGAAATTCAAAAGAAACTTGTCTGTGTTGAAATACTAAGTTCTGGAATATATATGCCCTTCCTTGACTACTTGCATGTTCCTTTCTTCAGCATTTATTTGGCTTCTCCCACAAATTTTTACACTTACATATTATAGATTTCCCTGTGTTACATATTATACAAATATTAGGGTGGCACCTAAAATGCTACATAAAGTCCTTGTTCTGGGTCTCTGCTGTGCTTAACACAGAGCTGGGCATATTGTCTGTCCTCGGGAAGGACTTACTGATAACATATTTCTTTTTCACATGTGGAGAACTACAAAAGGTTCAGAATTTTTAGTCCCAGGAAACATATCTTTACTAAATAATGCCATAGGCAATTCAAGCTGTCGATGTTAGAGGAATATCTATATGACCCCATTTAGTCAATTCAGTTAAAACCTGAAGCAAGTAACTCAGTGACAAAATTCAAACCTACCAGAGACTGCTGACTGGTGGCTTTTCAGTTTTCTTCTAGAAGCTGCGGCCTCACGTAGACATAAACTGTTTGTGGGGTTTTTTGTGTGTTGCTATTATACCTTTGGCTTGGGAAGTACATGAATACATGCATTCTTGTGTTCAAATCAGATTTGTAACAGGGAAATATTTTTGCAGAAAATTAAACTTTCACCTCTTCAGGCACTGAAAAAAATGAGAAAGAGAAATAAATTGCCATCTGAAGCAGTAAAAAAAAGAAAAAAAGATAACTCTGACTATATAATAATCTGTGACAATAACATTACTTTATGTAAGAAATGTTCCTGTTGGCAAGGTATAACCCCTCACCCCAAATTCTCCTCCTGAGGAAAGCTATAAACTCTCTATTAACTTGAGAAATTTTTTCACTTAAGCTATATGGGAAAATAATAAACATATCACCATTTATATTAGGTTCATAAGTTCACATTTCCTTTGCTGGTGTTGATTGAATTTGAAAATTTAGCGAACATTATACAGTCTCAGTAGAAAAGTCTGTACTCATAGTTTCATAGTTTTTTAACTTCTTAAGGCTTTTTATAAGTAAAATAAACACGATCATTATAAAATATTTTGAAAATACAAAAAATTTAGAGAGAAAATATAAAGAACCATAGTTCTACTTTCCAAAGATAACCATACGTTAACATATTTCTTTCTAGTTATTTATAAAACTGAATTTATTACATCTTGTTTCTTCACTTAATACCAATTTATAAGCATTTTCATAATACTAAAACTCTTCCAAATATTTAATGAGTACATAATGTCCCATTATATGGATGCAGCATATTTCATTATCATTTTCCATGATTTTTGTACATTTTGGCTATTTATTAGCTGTCATATTATAAACTCTGAT